>NW_028227816.1:34711-70873 GCF_978045245.1 Mus caroli | reverse complement strand
ATTTTTCAGGGATTCTCACCATATTCTGGGTCCTACAGTGTGTATTTTTAATTTTCCCACGTTTTCAGGGTTTCTAGTCATATTCTGGGTCCTACAGTTTGATTTTCTCATTTTCGACGATTTTCAAGTTTTTTCGCAATTCTGGGTCCTACAGTGTGATTATTCTCATTTTCCAACTTTTTCAGGTGTTCTTGCCATATTCTGCATCCTTCAGTATGAATTTTTAATTTTCAAATTTTTCAGGTTTTCTCACCATATTTGGGGTCCTTCAGTGTGAGTTTTTAATTTTCTAATTTTTCAGGGTTTCTCCACATGTTCTGTGTCCTACAGCGTGTATTTTTAATTTTCCACGTTTTTCAAGTTTTTCCTCAATTCTGGGTTCTACAGTGTGATTTTCTCATTTTCCACCCTTTTCAGGTTTTCTTGCCATATTAGGGGTCTTTCAGTGTGAGTTTGTAATTTTCTATTTTTCAGGGTTTCTCGCCATATTCTGGGTCCTACAGCATGTATTTTTAATTTTCCACATTTTCAGTGTTTCTCGGCTTATTCTGGGTCCTACAGTGTGATTTTCTCATTTTCGACCTTTTTCAAGTTTTTTTCGCAATTCTGCGTCCTACAGTGTGATTATTCTCATTTTCCACCTTTTTCAGGTTTTATTGCCATATTCCGGGTCCTTCAGTGTGAATTTTTAATTTTCTACTTTTTTCAGGTTTTCTCGCCATATTTAGGGTCCTTCAGTATGGGATTTTAATTTTCTAATTTTTCTTTTTTTTTTTTTTTTTTTTTTTTTTTTTTTTTTTTTTTTTTTTTTGGTTTTTCGAGACAGGGTTTCTCTGTGTAGTCGTGGCTGTCCTGGAACTCACTCTGTAGCCCAGGCTGGCCTCGAACTCAGAAATCCGCCTGCCTCTGCCTCCCGAGTGCTGGGATTAAAGGCGTGCGCCACCATGCCTGGCTTCTAATTTTTCAGGGTTTCTTGACATATTCTGTGTCCTACATCGTGTTTTTTTTAATTTTTCACGTTTTTCAGGGTTTCTCAACATATTCTGGGTCCTACAGTGTGATTTTCACATTTAAGACGTTTTTCAAGTTTTTTCGAAATTCTTGGTCCTACCATGTGATTATTCTCATTTTTCACATTTTTCAGGTTTTCTCGCCATATTCGGAGTCCTTCAGTGTGATTTTCTCATTTAAGACGTTTTTCAAGTAATTTTGCAATTCTGCGGCCTACAGTGTGATTATTCTCATTTTCCACCTTTTTCAGGTTTTATCGCCATATTCGGGGTCCTTCAGTGTGAGTTTTTAATTTTCCCTCGTTTTTCAGGGTTTCTCGCCATATTCTGGGTGATAGTGTGAATTCTTAATTTTCACGTTTTTCAGGGTTGCTCAGCATATTCTGGGTCCTACAGGGTGGTGTTCTCATTTTCTACGATTTTCAAGTTTTTCCTAATTCTGGGTCCTACAGTGTGATTTTCTCATATTCCAGCTTTTTCATGTTTTCTTGCAATATTTGGGGTCCTTCAGTGTTAGTTTGTAATTTTCTACATTTTTCAGGATTTCTCGCCATATGTCTGTCCTACAGAGTGTATTATTCATTTTCCACGTTTTTCAGGTTTTAACGCCATATTCTGGGTCCTACACTGTGATTTTCTCATTTTCCACTTTTCTCAAGTTTTTTCGCAAATCTATGTCCTAAATGTGATTATTCTCATTTTCCAATTTTTTCAGGTTTTTTGGCCATATTCCGGTTCTTTTCGGTGTGAGTTTTTAATTTTCTACTTTTTTCAGGGTTTCTCGCTATATTCTGGGTCCTACAGCGTGTATTTTTAATTTTCCATGTTTTTCAGGTTTTCTTGCTATATTCCGGGTCCTTCAGTGTGAATTTTTAATTTTCCACGTTTTTCAGTATTTCTCGCCATATTCTGGATAATACAGTGTGAATTTTTAATTTTCCTCTTTTTCATGGTTTATGCCATATTCTGGGACCGACAGTGTGAATTTATAATTTTCACGTTTTGCAGGTTTTCTAGGCATAATTTGCGTCCTGCAGTGTGATTTTCTCATTTTCCACGTTTTTCAAGTTTTTTCTTAATTCTGGGTCCTACAGTGTGATTTTCTCATTTTCCACCTTTTTCAGGTTTTCTCGCCATATTTGGGGTCCTTCAGTGTGAGTTTTTAATTTTCTACTTTTTTCAGGGTTTCTTGCCATATTCTGGGATCTACAGTGTGTATTTTTAATTTTCCATGTTTTTCAGGGTTTCTCTGCATATTCTGGGTCCTACAGTGTGATTTTCTTATTTTCCACTTTTTTCAAGTTTTTTCGCAATTCTGGGTCCTACAGTGTGATTATTCTCATTTTCTACCTTTTTCAGGTTTTCTGGCCATATTCCGGGTCCTTCATGTGTTAGTTTTTAATTTTCTACTTTTCTCATGATTTCTCGCCATATTCTGGGTCCTAAAGCGTGTATTTTTAATTTTCCATGTTTTTCAGGTTTTCTAGCCAAATTTGGTGTCCTTCACAGTGAGTTTTTAATTTTCCTCATTTTTCAGGTTTTCTAGCCAAATTTGGGGTCCTTCGGTGTGAGTTTTTAATTTTCTAATTTTCAGGGTTTCTCGACATATTCTGTGTCCTAGAGTGAGTATTTTAATTTTCCACGATTTCAGGGTTTCTCAGCTTATTCTGGATCCTACAGTGTGATTTTCTCATTTTCCACCTTTTTCAGGTTGTCTTGCCATATTTGGGGTACTTCAGTGTGAGTTTGTAATTATCTACTTTTTTCAGCCTTTCTCGCCATATTCTGGGTCCTACAGTGTGATTTTCTCATTTTCGTCTTTTTTCAAGTTTTTTCGCAATTTTGGGTCCTACAGTGTGATTTTTCTCATTTTCCACATTTACAGGTTTTCTCGCCATATTCGGGGTCCTTCAGTGAGAATTTTTAATTTTCTACTTTTTTCAGGTTTTCTCGCCATATTTGGGGTCCTTCAGTGTGAGTTTTTAATTTTCTAATTTTTCAGGGTTTCTCGACATATTCTGTGTCCTACAGCGTGTAATTTTAATTTTCCACGTTTTTCATGTTTTTTCTTCATACTTTGAATCCTACAGTGTGATTTTTTCATTTTCGACATTTTTCAAGTTTTTTCACAATTCTGGGTCCTACAGTGTGATTTTCCCATTTTGCATCTTTTTCGGGTTTTCTCGCCATATTCTGAGTCCTTCAGTGTGAATTTTTAATTTTCCACATTTTTCATGTTTTTTCGTCATATTCTGGGTCCTACAGTGTGATTTTTTCATTTCCACATTTTTCAGGTTTTCTTGCCATGTTCCACGTCCTTCAGTGTGAATTTTATTTTCCACATTTTTCAGTATTTCTCGCCATATTCTGGGTAATACAGTGTGATTTTCTCATTTTCCACCTTTTTCAGGTTTTCTCCCCATATTTGGGTTCCTTCAGTGTGAGTTTGTAATTTTCTACTTTTTTCAGGGTTTCTTGCCATATTCTGGGACCTACAGCGTGTATTTTTAATTTTCCACGTTTTCAGTGTTTCTAGTCATATTCTGGGTCCTAGAGTGTGATTTTCTCATTTTCCACCTTTTTCAGGTTTTCTTGCCATATTTGGGGTCCTTCAGTGTGAGTTTGTATTTTTCTACTTTTTTCAGCGTTTCTTGCCATATTCTGGGTCCTACAGTGTGATTTTCTCATTTTCGTCGTTTTTCAAGTTTTTTCGCAATTTTGGGTCCTACAGTGTGATTTTTCTCATTTTCCACATTTTCAGGTTTTCTCGCCATATTCGGGGTCCTTCAGTGAGAATTTTTAATTTTCTACTTTTTTCAAGTTTTCTTGCCATATTTGGGGTCCTTCAGTGTGAGTTTTTCATTTTCTAATTTTTCAGGGTTTCTCAACATATTCTGTGTCCTACAGAGTGTAATTTTAATTTTCCACGTTTTTCAGGTTTTTTCTTCATACTTTGGGTCCTACTGTGTGATTTTCTCATTTTCGACATTTTTCAAGTTTTTTCACTATTCTGGGTCCTACAGTGTGATTTTCCCATTTTGCACCCTTTTCGGGTTTTCTCACCATATTCTGAGTCCTTCAGTGAGAGTTTTTAATTTTCCACATTTTTCAGGTTTTCTTCTTATCTTCCGGGTCCTTCAGTGTGAATTTTTAATTTTCCACATATTTCATGTTTTTTCGTCATATTCTGGGTCCTACAGTGTGATTTTTTCATTTCCACATTTTTCAGGTTTTCTTGCCATGTTCCACGTCCTTCAGTGTGAATTTTATTTTCCACATTTTTCAGTATTTCTCGCCATATTCTGGGTAATACAGTGTGATTTTCTCATTTTCCACCTTTTTCAGGTTTTCTCCCCATATTTGGGGTCCTTCAGTGTGAGTTTGTAATTTTCTACTTTTTTCAGGGTTTCTCGCCATATTCTGGGTCCTACAGCGTGTATATTTAATTTTCCACGTTTTCAGTGTTTCTAGTCATATTCTGGGTCCTACAGTTTGATTTTCTCATTTTCGACGATTTTCGAATTTTTTTCGCAATTCTGGGTACTACAGTGTGATTATTCTCATTTTCCAACTTTTTCAAGTGTTCTCGCCATATTCGGGGTCCTTCAGTATGAATTTTTAATTTTCTACTTTTTTCAGGTTTTCTCCACCTATTCTGTGTCCTACAGAGTGTTTTTTAATTTTCCATGTTTTTCAGGTTTTTTTCTTCATATTCTGGGTCCTACAGTATGATTTTCTCATTTACGTCCTTTTTCAAGTTTTTTTGCAATTCTGGGTCCTACAGTGTGATTTTCTTATTTTCCACCTTTTTCAGGTTTTCTTGCCATATACTGGGTCCTTAACTGTGAGTTTTTAATTTTCCTCGTTTTTCAGGTTTTATTGCCATATTCTGGATCCTTCAGTGTGAATTTTTAATTTTCTACTTTTTTCAGGTTTTCTCGCCATATTTGGCGTCCTTCAGTGTGAGTTTTTAATTTTCTAATTTTTCAGGGTTTCTTGACATATTCTGTGTCTTACATCATGTTTTTTTTTTTTTTCCACGTTTTTCAGGTTTTCTCGCCATATTCCGGGTCCTTCAGTGTGAATATTTAGTTTTCCAAGTTTTTTCTGGTTTTTTGGTAATATTCTGGGTCCTACATTGTGAATTTTTAATTTTCCACTTTTTTCATGGTTTCTCGCCTTATTCTGGGACAGATAATGTGAATTTTTAATTTTCACCTTTTTCAAGGTTTCTCGGCATTTTCTGGTTCCTGCAGTTTGGTATTCTCATTTTCCTCGTTTTTCAGGCTTTCTCACCATATTTGGGGTCCTTCACTGTGAGTTTTTAATTTTCAACTTTTTTTCAGGGTGTCTCGCCATATTCTGTGTCCGATAGTGTGAATTTTTAAATTTCACGATTTTCAGGGTTTCTCGGCATATTCTGGGTCCTGCAGTGTGATTTTCTCATTTTCGACATTTTTCAAGTTTTTTCGCAATTCTGTGTCCTACAGTATGATTATTCTCATTTTCCACCTTTTTCAGGTTTTATCGCCATATACTAAGTCCTTCATTGTGAGTTTTTAATTTTCCTTGTTTTTCAGGTTTTCTCACCATATTCTGGGTCCTTCACTGTGAATTTATAATTTTCCAAGTTTTTCAGGTTTTTTTGTCATATTCAGTGTCCTACAGTGTGATTTTCTAATTTCAGGTTTTCTTGCCATTTTTTAGGTCCTCAGTGTGAATTTTTAATGTTCCACCTTTTTCAGTGTTTCTCACCAGATTCTGGGCAATACAGTGTAATTTTTTAATTTTCTGCTTTTTCAGGTTTTCTCGCCATATTTGGGGTCTTTCAATGTGAGTTTTTAATTTCTAATTTTTCAGGGTTTCTTGACATGTTCTGTGTCTTACATCGTGTTTTTTTTAATTTTCCACGTTTTTCAGGGTTTTTCGTCATATTCTAAGTCCTATAGTGTGATTTTCTCATTTCCACGTTTTTCAGGTTTTCTTGCCATATTACAGGTCCTTCAGTGTGAATTTTTAATTTTCCACGTTTTTCAGTATTTCTCACCATATTCTGGATAATACAGTGTGATTTTCTCATTTTCCACTTTTTTCATGGTTTCTTGCCATATATTGGGTCTGACAGTGTGAATTTTTAATTTTCACGTTTTTCAGGGTTTCTCGGCACATTCTGGGTCCTGCAGTGTGATTTATTCATTTTTCACGTTTTTCAGTTTTATAATCATTCTGGGTCCTACAGTGTGATTTTCTAATTTTCCACCTATTTCTAGTTTTCTTGCCATATTTGGGATCCTTCACTGTGAGTTTTTAATTTTCTACTTTTTTCAGGGTTTCTCACCATATTCTGGGTGCGATAGTGTGAATTTTTAATTTTCACGTTTTTCAGGGTTTCTCGGCATATTCTGGGTCCTTCAGTGTGAGTTTTTAATTTTCCTTATTTTTCAGGTTTTTAGCCATATTCTGGGTCCTTCAGTGTGAGTTTTTAATTTTCCTTGTTTGTCAGGTTTTCTCGCCATATTCCGGGTCCTTCACTGTGAATTTATAATTTTCCAAGTTTTTCAGGTTTTTTCGTCATATTCAGGGTCCTACAGTGTGATTTTCTCATTTCCACGTTTTTCAGGTTTTCTTGCAATATTCCCTGTCCTTCAGTGTGAATTTTATTTTTCTATATTTTTGTATTTCTCGCCATATTCTGGGTAATACAGTGTGATTTTCTAATTTTCCACTTTTTTCATGGTTTCTTGCCTTATATTCGGTCCAACAGTATGAATTTTTAATTTTCATGTTTTTCAGGGTTTCTCAGCATATTCAGTGTCCTACAGTGTGATTTTCTCATTTTCCATGTTTTTCAAGTTTTTTTTTTGTAATTCTGTGTCTTACAGTGTGATTTTCTCATTTTCCACCTTTTTCAGGTTTTCTCACCATATTTGTGTTCCTTCACTGTGAGTTTTTAATTTTCTACATTTTTCAGTGTTTCTCTCCATATTCCAGGTCCTACAGTGTGATTTTCTCATTTTTCATAATTTGCAGGTTATTGGGTGTGAGTTTTTTATTTTCAATTATTTTCAGGTTTTCCTGCCATATTCCACGTCCTACAGTTTGATTTTCTCATTTTTCAGGATTTTGAAGTTTTCTTGTCATAGTTTAGGTCCTACACTGTTAGTTTTTTTTATTTTCCACTTTTTAAAGGTTTTCTTACTATATTCCAAGTCCTACAGTGTCATTTTCTCATTTTCCACATTTTTCAGGGTCTCTCGCCATATTCCATGTCCTACAGGTTTAATTTTTTAATTTTCCACATTTTTCAGAGTTTTTCACCATATCCAGTTCCTACAGTTTTAAATTCCATTTTCCATGTTTTTTAGAGTTTCTCGCCATATTCCAGGACCTACAGTGTGAGTTTTTAATTTTCCACGTGTTTCAGGGTTTCTTGCCATATTCCAGCTTCTACAGTTTGATTTTCTCATTGTTCATGATTTTCAGGATTTCTTGCCATATTCCCAGTCCTATAGTGTAAGTTTTCAATTTTCCATGTTTGTCAAGGTTTCTCAACATATTCCAATTCCTATAGTTTGAGTTTCTCATTTTTCAATGTTTTTAGCCTTATACCAGTTCCTGCAGTGTTATTTTCATATTTTCTTTTTTAAAGATTTATTTATTTATTATATGTAAGTACACTGTAGGTGTCCTCAGACACTCCAGAAGGGGGAGCCAGATCTCGTTACGGATGGTTTTGAGCCACCATGTTTTTTTTGCCATGTCCCTGGTCCTACACTATTATATTTTTATTTTCCACGTTCTTCAGGTTTTCTTGCCATATTCCAGGTTCTACAGTGTGAGTTTTTAATTTCTACGTTTTTCAAAGTTTCTCTCCATATTCCAGGCCCTACAGTGTGATTTTCTCATTTTCAATGAATTTCCGTTTTCTTGCCATATTCCAGGTCCTACAGGGTAGGTTTTTAATTTTTCACGTTTTTCAGGGTTTCTTGCGACATTCCAGGTACTGCATTATGATTTTCTCATTTTTCCCCTCTTTCTGGGTTTCTAGACACATTCCAGGTCCTACAGTGTGGTTGTCTCATTTTCCACCTTTTTCTGGGTTTCTTCCCATATTCCAGGTCCTACAGCGTGAGTTTCTCATTTTCCACTTTTTTTTTCAGTGTTTCTTGCAATATTCCAGGTCCTACAGTGTTTGTTTTTAAATTTGCACGTTTTTCAGGGTTTCTTGTCATATTTCTGTTCCTACCGTTTGAGTTTGTCATTTTTCACATTTTTCAGTATTTGTCGCCATATACCTGGTCGTAGAGTGTAAGTTTTTAAATTTCCACTGTTTTTCAGGGTTTCTCACAATATTCCAGGTCCTACATTGTGAGTTTTTAATTTTTGACGTTTTTCAGGGTTTATCGCCATATTCAAGGTCTACAGTGTGATTTTCTCATATTTGATGATTTTCACTTTTTCTTTCCATATTTCAGTTCCTACAGTGTTATTTTTTATGTTTCACGTTTTTTAGGGTTTCTCTGTCACTGTGCTCAACTGTGGTTTTACAATGCTCCACTGTGATGTCCCACTTCTCTAAGCTGTTGTCACCCTGCTCTAATGTGATCTCACAGTGCTCCACTGTGGTGTCATAGTGCTCCACTTCGTTGTCACAATGCTCCACTTTGGTGTCACAGTATGCCACTGTGGTATCACAGTTCTCCACTCTGGTGTCACAATGCTCCACTGTGGTGTCACATGCTCCACTGTGTTGTCAGAGTTCTCCACTGTAGTTTCATTGTGGTTCACTGTGGGGAGACAGTGCTGCACTGTGGTATCACAATGGTCCACTGTTGTGTCACAGTGCTCACTGTGGTTTATCAGTGCTCTACTGTGGTATCAGTGCTCTACATGACAGTGTCATGTCACACTGCTCCACTCTACTGTCACCGTGCTGCTCTGTGTTGTCACAGTGCTCCACTGTGGTGTCACACTGCTACACTATTGTGTCACAGTGTTCCACCTTTCTGACACAGTTCTCCACAGTGATGTAAGTGTGCTCCCCTCACTGTCACACTGCTGCACTGTCGTGTCACAGTGCTCAACTGTCATGTCACAATGCTCCACTCTGATGCCACAGTGGTCCACTGTGCTGTCACAGTGCTGCACTGTAGTGTCACAGTGCTCCACTCTCGGGTCACAGTACTCCACTCTGCTGTCACAGTGCTCCACCGTGGTGTCACAGTGCTTTACAGTGCTTTACAGTGATGTCACAGTGTTCCACTCTGATGTTGCACTGCTCTACTCTGTTGTCACACTCCTCCACTGTGGTGTCATTGTGCTCCTCTGTGGTGTCACAGTGCTCCTCTTCGTTGTCACAGTGCTCCACGGTGCTGTCATCCTACTCCTCTGTGGTGTCACATTTCTCCACTGTGGTGTCACAATGCTCCACTGTGGTGTCACATTCTCCACTGTGGTTTCACATGCTCCAGTGTGTTGTCATATACTTTAAAGATGCTCCACACAGAACAAAGATACGTGCACCAATGTGTTCACTGAACCCTAATTTTTAATAACCATGAGCTGGAAACAACCCAGATGTCCCTCTATGGAAGAATTGTTACAGAAACTGTGGTACATTTACACAATGGAATACTACTCAGATATTAAAAAATGATCGCATCATAAACGTTGTAGGCACATGGATGGAACTAGAAAATATTTTCTTGAGTGAGGTAACCCAAATCCAAAAGGCCTTGCATGGTATGTACTCACCGATAAGTGGATTTTAGCCCAAAAGCTCAGAATACCCATGCGACAACTAAAAGTCAAATGAAGTTTTACAAGAAGGGAGACCAAAATGTCCCTTCTTCAAACCTACTTAGAAGAGGTAACAAAATAATCATGGCAGGCAGAGGAAGGGGGTATCAGGGTGGGAGAGAGAAAGGGAGGGGAAGAAAGAAGGAAGGACAGGGTCAGGAATGGGAAGAGACAGGAGAGACGTCTAGAGGGCCAGGAGAATGAATAGGAATAAGTAGCAGTGGGGTTTGCGAACTAGGAGATGCACTAGAAATTTCCAGATGCCAGGAATTCAAGAGGTTCCCAGATCTCAATGGGATAACAACAGCTGAAATACAGGGGAGATGGAACCTGAAGGGACTACATCCAGGAGATGGACATGGGACTCAGTTGAGGGATGGGGACACCCACCCATTTTTAAAAAATACCGAAATTTGTCTCTGTCTAAAGGAAATTTTGGGACAAAAATGGAGCAGAGACTGAAGGAAAGGCCATCCAGAGACTATAGCACTGTATTCTACCCACAGACACAAAACCCCAACACTACGGCTGATGCCAAGATGTGCTTACAGACAGGAGCCTTGTATGTCTGTGTATCCTCTGAGAGCCTCTGTCAGCAACTGACTAAGACAGATGGAGAAACTCAAAGAAAGTATTGGACTGAGTGTGGGGACCCCAATGGAAAAATTAGGGGAAGGGCTGAAGGAGCTGAAGGGTATGGCAACCCCACAGGACGAACAACAGTATCAATTAACCAGACACCTCAGTGCTCCCAGGGAGTAATCTACGAACTAAAGGAGTATACATGGGCGGGTTCATGACTAAAAATACTTATGTAGCAGAGAACTACCTTGTCTGGCATCAGTGGGAGGGGTGGCACTTGGTCCTGTTGAGGCTTGATACCCCAGAGAAGGGGGATACTAGAGGGATTAGGTGGGAGTGGCTGGGTGGGGAGGGGGAAAAGTTGGGCCTAAGGGAGGGGAGAGCAGGAGGGGGATAACACTTGAAATATAAACAAGTGAAATGATTAATACATTTTAAAGGGTGGAGGGGTTGAGATCATCCTTGGTTGTGTATTGGATGTGAAGCCTGCCTGGGAAAATGGGAGGAGAAGTGGAGAGGGAAAGAAAGAACAAGGGGCAGAGAAATCAAGTCCATCTTGAGCTGTGTGCCAAGATGCTGTCTAGAAGACAATCGATTAAGAAAATAGAACAGAGTCTGTTGGCTCCAGCTTAGACTCTATTGCTGCCTTTGACCTCCTCTCCCTTCCTCCTCCAGATTGATGACTCTGTGGTTTAAAGCCAGCTGATACTCTAGCCAGGACACAAACACCTGGAGCAGTACTCTTAGGGGTAATTCTTCAGAAACCATGCCAATAGCCACTCTGCACTCTTCAGTGCAACAGAAGGAAGGAGGATGGGAGTAAGGAGGAGACGGTGGAAGGAAATAGAAAAAGATGGAAGGACAAAGGAAAGAAAGGAGAGTCACTAACAAGAAATACGTTATCAAAGACACAGTGAGTGACCAGTCCATTTCCCAGAATATAGCGAAGTAAAACTAGCTTTACCAAAACAATTATTTGGTGTCAATTTATTGATTTCCTTAGTTGTTTACTAAAGTGTTGCTTGCACTCTGTTTGCAGAGCCCAGCTTCACTTGCTACCTGAACCAGAGAGGCCTAAAGAGCCAGGTGAGGCAGTGGCCCATTGCCCTTCCCCGCCTGCTGACTGATGCCAGCACTTAAACACTAGCTTGTCCACCCTACCTTATGGTTTTAAAGTATAAAATGAAATTACAAAGACTTGCAGGAGCTGTCTTGGCTTCGGTCCACCTTTGACATCTCTCTTCCACTCTCAGTTGTTTCCGTGTGCTTATTCCAGGAAGGTTCTCCCAACAATCGCTGCTCTTGGACTCAAAGTATCTGTTTTTTTTTTTCTTTCACAGTGCTCCCTAAATCACAGACCAATTTGCTGGAGCCCAAATCATAGTCCAACAGCAGTCTTTTTCCCACCTTGAAAGAATGTTAGAAGTCACAGAACTGGCTCTTATTTTTAAATAGAAATTCAAACCGAAGATCACCCATTAATTAACCGGGATAATTCACTAAAATTATTATTCTCCCTGGACCCTCCCAGGTCCCCAATCATTATTTCAGTCCACAGTCACTGTCAAACAAGCAACCTCTCTTCTTTTGTCCTACCTGCTCATCCATCTTCTAGTCTGTATTCTGCCTCCCTCTCTAGTCGAGGGAAGTAAAAGACTTTCGCACTGATAGGAGCTGATCCATCACAGCTTGTTTTATTTAAAAAACAAAAATAACCCCTCTCTCGGGTTTTATCAGCCATGTAGACCAGAATAGACTAAATATGCCTTTGTGAGGTTGTTACTAAAAACATGAAGTGACATGGATATCACTCACTCCTGTATGGGCAGTACTTCGGAGGCTAGGTTAAGGAGATTTCAAAGTCAGCCTGGGAACCAACCAGGGGGCCGGGGTTGTGGGGGCAGTGGACAAAAGAGCTAAATGTATTTAGTTCTTCCCTTATTAATGACCTCTTCTTTCAGCTAACACCTACTTTTGCCTCTTCTAAAAGTAGCTAACAGTTACTTTTGCCTATTAGCTAAGCGCATGAAAGTGATGCTGAGAGAGAAGTTGGGGCAGCCCCCTACTGAAAAAGGAAAGAGCTCAGCTGATTCTGTAAGGCTGGATAGAAGAAATCAGGGCCTTCTCTGCATCCCACACGTACAGTCGCAGGACTGAATGCCACCTTGGAAGCCTGGCCACTGTTCAGGTCCTTGAAGATTTCGTCGGGAGCCTCGAAGTGTAGACACCAGAGCACCAGAAGTATCAGGGTTTGAATCAAGCCTCCCACCCTGGAGAGATGCCCGAAGCGACTCCTTAGAGGAGTCCCTCTCTTCTTTCATGGTATCTGGCAGTTTACCCAGTGGTGAAAATTAGGCAGAATCTGAGGCTTGTTCGGTTAAGTCCACACTGCACCTTCCAGCTCACAGAACCCTAGAAGGACTCATTCCTCCTACTCGCATCTAATCATTCTCTGCACAGGAATCCACCTTGTGATTTCAAAACACTGAGCTGGGAGACCCAGGCTCAGTCAGGACTCTACAGAGGCCAGATGTCTGAAGGTGGTTCTTGGAGTATGTTTCCTATCCGAAGTGCAAGGACTTCTTAAATGTAAAAATCCTTTGCCTTTTTATGGAGATTATGGAAAAAAAGGGAAGTTCCAAGGCAGATTCGCAAAGCTGAGACCCTAGCCAGGTTTGGCAGCACCTCTCCTTTCTTAGATCTGCGCACCAGGGAACCTGAAAAAAGCTAGTCCAGCAAATCTGAAGAGGTCACAGGCTCTTGACTACGTTTTGGGTCCTGTGGGTTGGACCCAAGCAAACTAGTGTTGATTAAAGGCCAGTGATCTGGAACCAGATTTGCACTTAAGGGATACTGGCAAATTTCAAAGCGGTTTTTATTTGCCAGCCACATGTCTTGCAGCTAGTCTCACAATCCTGTTTTAGCTATTTGTGTTTCTTCTCATGTAGCTCAGGGTATGTCAAATACACTAAAGACCTGACTAGAAGCTGGTGCATCTCAGAGGCCTGCTCCAGTTCTCCCTGATTTGCCAGAGCAGCTGGATTGATTTTTTTAATTCCAACATTTTCCAATATTTGTATCCTTCAGGCTAATTTGAATAATGCCAGCAATTCTTGGTGGACATTTTGAGTTATGAGCTGATGCTGTAGCTCATCTAATTGCTTGCCTAAGCCTGGGTTCCAACCTGAACACCAGATTAATACACATGCCTAACTTTCCAGCACACAAGAAGTGAAGGCATGAAGATTAGAAATGCAGCTATCCTTGACTTTGTCAGGAGCAGCCTAAGGTAAAGGAAGAAGACTCTGCCTAAAACAGAAAACAAGGTCCAAAGAAACCAACCAAAAATACCACTTTGGGTACTTACGAATTTCAATTTTCATTTGTTTAGTCATACCTTCTAAGGAGCCAAGGTTGACTTTTAATCCTCAGGGTTTGATTGGCAAAAGAAGAGGACTGGTCCAAGATTTGAATTTAGGAAGATCCTCTCAGACCCTAAGCGAGAATCCTCTAGGGGTAGGACCAACAAGCCTTAAAGAGAAGCTCCAGCTAGTCTTTCTAAGAGGGATATCTTGAAATCCTCTGGATGAATTCAGTAAACACCAAAAGAATTGAGTTTCAGATCTACCTGAAAAGGGTAATCCAAGACTACCCAGTGCCCCAATTGCTCGAGAATGTCAAAACTAGTGTAGAGTCTGTAACACTTGCACCCACTGCAATTTAGTACACCCAGTGCTGCTTCAAGCACAGCAAAAGACCCACCAAATGCTCCCTACCTCCAGTTCTAATATCAGAGATACAGAAAGCAGAACCCCAACCATGGGGCACTCCTGGGAAGTGCCAGCATTTTCTCCAGTCGAGACCCAACTAAAATAACATCTCCTCCAACTTCGGGCTCAAACCAACGACCTGAGATTAATAATCTCGTGCTCTAACGACTGTGCTAGATGGGGAACTGTTCTTTAGCTTAGAAGTTTACTAATTGTGACCACCACTGGGTAAGCATCCCCAGAGCAAATCCTTGGTGAGCACCTGCTCCGTTGTCATATCATAGAAATACAATGCAGACAGGCAAAGCCATGGCTGGCACTGGAGGAGCATGGTTAAACCTGTTTCCATCGCTGTAGCAGGTCTTTGCGCATCTGATCAGTATTTGCTTACTAAACTGTATATTGGCCTCAACCGACATCTGTGTTGTCCTCTGTTTCCCCCAAACTGAACGTAATCTAAATGTAAGAAATGTCTACTGTGAGTCTGGCACCCTGATTTTGTTGTTAACAGACATAGCCTGTCAAGTCTGAGCCTAGGTGGCACAGGATCTGGGAGCTGACTTAGGGTGGCCATAGGGGCCAACAGGTCAGTCAAGGGAATCCAACTAGAGCTCAAATGACTAACATAGATGTCAGTAGGGTTAAGTTGGGGATGCTAGTGAGGGTCCAACCAATCCAGGGGTACGGATCTGAGCCAAAGGAGGCTCAGGCAATGTCCTATCCACACCCACCCTCGGGGCTTCTCCTAGGTCCTTTTCTGTCAGAGTGCCAGGAATCTGGTTCTTACCTATGCCTCTGAAATGGGACCTATCACACTGCACACAGAATACCAGATGCTTCCATTGAAGCATCAAGAACACAGAGCAGTGGCTGTCTGTCTTCAGGTGTATCCTATCCTCTAGTCCTATTTCCAAATTAAGGCCTGGCTGAGCTGCCTCATTATGTAATTGCAAACCTTCCTAATCGTGGAAGGAAGAGGCACAAAAGAACCAGCATAGGAAGGAACCAATCATCACCTCCCTGCAACCCCAACTTAAAGGGGTTCACGTGTGACTTTCCCAAGGTTGGACCAATCTCCACAGCCATGCCACACTGTAGCCTCTTGTAGTTTTAAATGTTCACTTACTGTATGCTTTTATATGAAGAAATACTTGGTTTCTCTTTTCCATTTCTAAGATTACCAGACCTTTTTCTGTTTAGAGAATATGCTCATGACTACCCTTTAGATACAGTAAATATAACTGTTGCTCATAGAAATTACTTGGTTTTTTGATATTTTTAAGGGTAAATGGCAGAGTTTGTTTAAAAAATATTTTGCAGTTATTTATTTGTGTGAGTGATGAAGCTCTGATTTTTCAAACCTGTCAAGAGGTATGATGACCTCTCCTCTCTCTCTCTCAAAAGCCCTCTTTTCTCTCTCTCAATGATGTATTTTATTTTTAGGGTAAGGGTGTTTTGCATGTGTATACTGTGCCCACAGAAGCCAGAACAGAGTATCAGATCCCCTGGAACTGGAGATGGGCCACCATATAGTTGCTGGTAGTTGAGCCCAGGTTCTCTGGAAGAGGAGAAAATGCTGTTAATTGTTGAGACCTTACAGTGGCCCCACCCATCTTTAAATTTTTAGAAGTATATGTGAGGCTGTGTTTATGTACATCATATGCATACCATAAGAGGGATTTAGATTCTCCAGAATCTGACACCCTCTTCTGGAGTGTCTGAAGACAGCTACAGTGTACTTATATCTAATAAATACATAAATAAAT
This sequence comes from Mus caroli, assembly GCF_978045245.1. NCBI lineage: Eukaryota > Metazoa > Chordata > Mammalia > Rodentia > Muridae > Mus > Mus caroli. The sequence goes on along the minus strand of NW_028227816.1, from coordinate 54,946 downwards.
GAATAAACATTTTTTAAAAAGGATAAAAAAAAAGAAAGACCAGGCAGGACTGCCATTTGCATGTTCATAGGGAAAACCTGGAGAGAGAGCAGTCTAACCTCAGCAGGTTGCTTCCCTCTGGAGGGTAGCTCAGAGTGTAATCCAGGCAAGACAGGCAAATCACTGATTTCAAGGACTGCCTGGTTCAGGACAGCCAATGCTATGAAGAAAAAGGAGCTATGTAGGGAAAACAAAGCAAGGAAACACTAACCAGGAAAAAGAACAGACAGTGTAGCTTGTGATAGGGTACCAACAAGAGAAAGCCTTCTGTTACCACTTACAAACAGAAGAAGCCTTGCACCCTTCCGCCCAGGTTATTACCACTGGTTATGACCACAAGACTTGGGCTCTTATGTGTATAGGAAGCACCTGTCTGTGCCTTTAAGTACCATTGAAAGTTCAGGGCTATAATTCATCTGTAACAAGCAACAGTGGTAAGAACCTGCAGCCTTTGAAAACAACTCGTTTTTTTAAAAAAGCAGGGGACACAACTGAGCTGTAGAGCTCCTCAAGTTCAGCCCTATTACTTGGTAGGGAAACAGCCTCAGTGTCCAGAGCTGACGTCTCACAGGCAAACTGCTGCAATTTTTGAGTACCATCTAGAGAGAGAAAAGATATGATGTGGTTGCTTAATTTATGTATTTTATTATTTCTATATGTTGTTTTGTTTTGTTTTATTTGGTTTTAGATAAGGCCTCAGTCTGTAGCTCTGGCTGACCCAGGACTGACTTCATATGTTAATTAGGGTTTCACAGCTGAGAACAGACACCAAGAGCAAGGTAAGACTTAGAAAACCCAACATTCAGTGGTGGCTCAAGCTCTTAATGAGAGCACTCTGGAGGCAGAGGCAGTCAGTTTCTGAGTTCAAGGCCAGCCTGGTGAAAGAAAGACAGACAGACAGGTCAGTAAAATGAAAGCCAGAACTTTCTCTGCTTTTGTTTTCTTTTGCCTCGATGTAGGGTTTCTCTTGGTGTAGCCCAGGCAGTCTGTTCTGGAACTATCAGTGTAGGCTTGGGTAGCCTCAAACTCACAGAGGTCCTCTCTGCCTGCCTGCCTTTGCCACCCACACAGCCTGGCAGAAGCCAGAATCTCTTTTTTCCTCTTATTTATATATTTCTTAGTTTGTTTGTTTGCTTGCTTGCTTGCTTGTTTGTTTGTTTTTATTATTACTATTAGTTTTCAATGTAAGTGTGTGTGTGTGTGTGTGTGCTCTATCTGCTGCCTATATGACTACATGCCAGAAGAGGGCACCATAACCTAGGACAAGTCACCATGCAACTCCTGAGAATTAATTAAAAAAAAACGGAAATTCTAATCACATAGAAGGTAGATATCTGCGAGGCTGTCAGAGTGCTTTTTAAGGCTTACTGTAAATAATAAAAATTGTGTGTCTTTTCCCAAACAACAGAAGGGAAGGGAGGTGGTGTGCCTGCATGTCTGTTGTCTGCATGTCTACTTCCTTGTTCTGTCACTCCGTTGAACATTGACACATTGACCTCACCATGCTGAAAGCGACATGTGGATGGCGGCCATCTTGTCTGCTGAATGACCACCCTTCTCAAGATGGAGGTGGCTGGCCGTCACGAGACCTATTGTTCCAGGTTGCTTCTGTTTCTTCCCCTTCTTTCCCAGCTACTAGTGGAATAGAACTTAACTGAATCAAGTGAAGAAGGGTGAGGAGTCACTGAAAAGCCACCAGCATCCATGGCCACATGTTTTTCTCTTGCTTTTTGTCTATTACTTCTTTATTATTTTTAGGAGGGAGGGGCGTTCAAGATAGTGTTTCTTTGTGTAGCCCTGGGTGTCTTGGAACTCACTCTGTAGACCAGGATGGCCTGAAATGCAGAAATCTGCCGGCCTCTGCCTGCCAAATGCTGAGATTAAAGGGGTGATCCACCACACCTGGCTTCCTTGTTTATTTCTAAGAATCCGTGGGAAATATGATTTCTTTAATCTGTGTACCCTAGACTAACAAACACATGCACACAAACAGGGAGTGAGAGAGAAAGATAAGGAGGAATGACATGAATTTTAGGAAAAAGAGATATTAATGGATTAATATTACTTCTATTCATACATATATACATTCATACACAGAATTAGAGTAGAGCTGAGGCAATTGTGGAACACACCTTTAGTCTCAGGCAGATTTCTGCATTCAAGGTCACCCTGGCTTACAGAGGGAGTTCCAAGTCAGCCAGGGCTGCACAGAGAAACCTGTTCTGAGAAAAAAATAATAATTGAAAGAAAGAAAGAAAGATAGAAAGAAAAAAGAAAGAAAGAAAGAAAGAAAGAAAGAAAGGAAGGAAGGAAGGAAGGAAGGAAGGAAGGAAGGAAGGAAGGAAGGAAGGAAGGAAGGAAAAAAGGATAAAAAGTATTTAAAAATTAAAAAAAAAATTACCAGATTACCATCAAGCACACACAGCAATGGCTGTCTTCAGGTGTATCCTTTCAGCCTCCCAAACAAAAAGCAATGGCTGTCTGTCTTCAGGTGTATCCTATTCTCGAGTCTTATTTCCAACCTAAGAGCTGGGCTGAGCTGCGTCATTATGTAATTACAAATCTTCCTTGGTGTGTCTTTTCCATTTCTAAGACTAACAGACCTTTTTCTATTTAGAGAATATGCTCATCACTCTCCTTTAGATATAGTAAATATATCTGTTACTCATAGAACTTGTTTTCTAGGAATTTTTAAAGGTAAATGGCAGAGTTAATTTATAAAAAATATTTTGCATTTATTTATTTGTGTAAGTGATGAAGCTCAGGTTCAAACTTGTCAGGAGGTATGATTACCTCCCCTCTCTCTCACCCCCTCTCTCTCCTCTCTCTCAATGATCTATTTTATTTTTAGTGTAAGGGTGTTTTGCATGTGTATGCTGTGCCCACAGACTCCAGAACAGAGTATTAGATCCCCTGGAACTGGAGATGGGCCACCATATATATACTGGTAATTGAGCCCAGGTTCTCTGGAAGAGGAGACAATGCTCTTAATTGTTGAGCCCTCTCTGTAGCCCCATCTTTCATTATTTTTTTTTTTTAGTATATGTGAGGGTGTGATTATATACATCATATGCATACAATAAGAATGATTTATATTCTTCAGAATCTGACACCCTCTTCTGGAGTGTCTGAAGATAGCTACAGCATATTTAAATATAATAAATTAATAAATCTTTAAAAAGAAAAGGAAAAGAAAAACAGAAAGACCAGGCCTGCCATATGCATGTTCATAGAGGAAACTGGAAGAGACCCCAATCTAACCTCAGCAGGGTGCTTCCTTCTGGATGGTAGCTCACAGTTTCATCCCAGCAAGACAGGCAAATCACTGAGTTCAAGGACAGTAAGATTCAGGACCACCAAGGTTAGGAAGGGAAAGGGGCTATGTAGAGAATACAAACCGAGAAAACAACAACAAGGAAAAAGAAGTGACAGTGTAACTTGGGGTAGGGTACCAACAAGAGAAAGCCTTCTGTTACCACTTACAAACACCAGTAGCCTTGCACCCTTCTGCCCAGGTCCCTGTCTTCCTTTCTAGGAATTCTTAGGATGCCAGGGGGTAGGGGAATCCAGATTAACTTTTTAATAACAAAGACTTGGCCTTTTATGTCTATAGGAAGCCCTTCTCAGTGCCTTTAACTACCACTGAAAGTTCAGGGCTGTGACTCAACTGTAATAAGCAACAGTGCTAAGAACCTGCAGCCTTTGAAAACAACTTTTTTTTTTAAAGTGGGGGACACAGCTCAGCAGTAGAACCCCTCAGGTTCAGCCCTAATACTTGTTAGGGAAACAGCCTCAATGTCCAGAGCTGAGGTCTCATGGGTGAACTGCTTCAAGTTCTGAGTATCATCTAAAGAAAGAAAAGATATCATGTTGTTGCTTAATTTATTTGTTTTATTATTTCTATTTTTTGTTTTGTTTTGTTTTAGATAATGCCTCACTCTGTATCTATGGCTGACCTAGGACTGACTACATGACTTAATTAGGGTTTCACAGCTGAGAAACAGACACCATACCAATGTAAGACTTAGAAAACCCAACAGTCAGTGGTGGCTCGAGCTCTTAATGAGAGCACTCTGGAGGCAGAGGCAGTCAGTTTCTGATTTCGAGGCCAGCCTGGTTAAAAACAGGGTCAGGCAGGCAGGGCTAGGCTAGGCAGGGCAGTGCTAGGTTAGGCAGGGCTAGCCTAAGCAGGTTTAGGCTGGGCAGGGCAGGGCAGGGCAGGGCAGGGCAGGGCAGGGCAGGGCAGGGCTAGGCTATGCTAGACTAGGCTAGGCAGGGAAGGGCTGGGTTAGGCAGGGCTAGGCTAGGCGGGGCAGGGCTAGGCAGGGCTAGGCAAGGCTAGGCAGGGCTAGGCAGGGCTAGGCAGGGCTAGGCAGGGCTAGGCTGGGCTAGGCAGGGCTAGGGTGGGCTAGGCTAGGCTAGGCAAGGCAGGGCCATATTCTGGGTCCCATAGTGTGAATTTTTAAATTTCACGATTTTCAGGATTTCTCGGAATATTCTGGGTCCTGCAGTGTGATTTTCTTATTTTCCAAGATTGTCAAGTTTTTCTGTTATTCTGGGTCCTGCAGTGTGATTTTCTCATTTTCCAAGATTTTTCAGGTTTTCTTGCTATATTTGGGGGTTCTTCAGTGTGAGTTTTTAAATTCCACCCATTGTCAGGGTTTCTCGCCATATTCTGGGTCCTACAGCGTGTATTTTTAATTTTCTACTTTTTTCAGGTTTTCTCGCCATATTCTGGGTCCTTCAGTGTGAGTTTTTAATTTTACTCTTTTTTTCAGGTTTTCTCGCCATATTCAAGGTACTTTGGTATGAATTTTTAATTTTCCATGTTTCCAGGATTTTTAGTCATATTCTGGGTCCTACAGTATGATTTTCTCATTTCCAGGTTTTTCAGGTTTTCTTGCCATATTTCAGGTCCTTCAGTGTGAATTTTTAATTTTCCACGCTTTTCAGTATTTCTCGCCATATTCTGTGTAATACAGTGTGAATTTTTAATTTTCCACTTTTTTCATGGATTCTCGCCATATTCTGTGTCGCACAGTGTGAATTTTTAATTTTCACGTTTATCAGGGTTTGTTGGCATATTCTGGGTCCTGCAGTGTGATTTTCTCATTTTCCACGTTTTTCGAGTTTTTACATAATTCTGGGTCCTTCTGTGTGAGTTTTTAATTTTCTACTTTTTTCAGGTTTTCTAGCCATATTCTGGGTCCTTCAGTGTAAGTTTTTAATTTACCTCGTTTTTCAGATTTTCTCACCATATTCGGGTTCCTTCAGTGTGATTTTTTAATTTTCCACGTTTTTCAGGTTTTTTTTTTCATATTCTGGGTCCTACAGTGTGATTTTCTCATTTTCTACTCCTTTCAAGTTTTTTTTTTTCCCAATTCTGGGTACTACAGTGTGATTATTCTCATTTTCCAACTTTTTCAGGTGTTCTTGCCATATTCGGGGTCCTTCAGTATGAATTTTTAATTTTCTATTTTTTTTAGGTTTTCGCGACATATTTGGGGTCCTTCAGTGTGAGTTTTTAATTTTCTAATTTTTCAGGGTTTCTCGACTATTCTGTGTCCTACAGCGTGTATTTTTAATATTCCACGTTTTTCGGGTTTTTTTTGTCATATACTGGGCCCTACAGTGTGATTTTCTCATTTTCGATATTTTTCAAGTTTTTCCGCTATTCTGGGTCCTACACTGTGATTTTCTCATTTTCCACCTTTTTCTGGTTTTCTTGCCATTTTTGGGTTACTTCAGTTTAAGTTTGTAATTTTCTCCTTTTTCAGGGTTTCTCGCCATATTCTGGGTCCTACAGAGTGTATTTTTAATTTTCCACGTTTTTAGGGTTTCTCGGCATAATCTGGGTGCTACAGTGTGATTTTCTCATTTTTGACTTTTTTCATATTTTTTCGCAATTCTTTTTCCTACACTGTGATTATTCTCATTTTCCACCTTTTTCAGGTTTTCTCGCCATATTCGTGGTCCTTCAGTGTCAGTTTTAAATTTTCTACTTTTTTCACGGTTTCTCGCCATATTCTGGGTCCTTCAGTGTGAATTTTTATTTTCCACGTTTTTCAGGGTTTTTTTTTGTCATATTCTGGGTCCTACAGTGTGATTTTCTCACATCCAAATTTTTGAAGTTTTCTTTCCATATTCCAGGTCCTTCAGTGTTAATTTTTAATTTTCCACGTTTTTCAGTGTTTCTTTCCATATTATGGGTAATACAGTGTGAATTTATAATTTTCCACTTTTTTCAATGTTTCTCACCATATTCTGTGTCCAACAGTGTGAATTTTCAATTTTCACGTTTTTCAGGGTTTCTTGGCATATTCTGGGCCCTGCAGTGTTATTTTCTCATTTTCCTCGTTTTTCAAGTTTTTTCCTAATTCTGGGTCAAACAGTGTGATTTTCTCATTTTCCACCTTTTTCAGTGTTTTTTTGCCATATTTGGAGTCCTTCATTGTGAGTTTTTTAATTTCTAATTTTTTCAGGGTTTCTCGCCATATTCTGGGTCCTACAGCATGTATTTTTAATTTTTCACGTTTTTCAGGGTTTCTCGACATATTCTGGATCCTATAGTGTGATTTTCTCATTTTCAACCTTTTTCAGGTTTTCTTGCCATATTCAGGGTCTTTCAGTGTGAGTTTTTAATTTTTTACTTTTTTCATGGTTTCTCACCATATACTCGGTCCTACTGTGTGAATTTTTAATTTTCACGTTTTTCAGGGTTTCACGACATTTTCTAGGTCCTAAAGTGTGATTTTGTCATTTTCAACGTTTTTCAAGTTTTTTTGCATTTCTGGGTCATACAGTGTGATTTTCTCATTTTCCATAACCTTTTTCTAGTTTTCTCGCCATATTCGGGATCCTTAAGTTTGAGTTTTTAATTTTCTAATTTTTTCAGGGTTTCTCCAGATATTCTGGGTCCTACAGCGTGTATTTTTAATTTTCCATGTTTTGAGGGTTTCTCGCCATATTCTGGGTCCTACAGTGTGAATTATTAACTTTCCACGTTTTTAAGTTTTTTTCATACTATTCTGGTTCCTACAGTGTGATTTATTAATTTTGCACCTTTTTCAGGTTTTCTTTGCATATTCTGGATCCTACAGTGTAAATTTCTAATTTTCTACTTTTTTCATGTTTTTTCGCCATATTCTAGATCCTACAGTGTGAATTGTTATTTTTCATGTTTTTCAGGGTTTCTCGGCATATTCTGGTTCCTGCAGTGTGTTTTTCTCATTTTCCACGTTTTCAAGTTTTTTCGTAATTCCTACAGTGTGATTTTCTCATTTTCCAACCTTTTCAGGTTTTCTTGCCATATTTGGGGTACTTCAGTGGGAGTTTTTAATTTTCTACTTTTATCAGGTTTTCTCACCATATTCAGGGTCCTTCAGTGTGAGTTTTTAATTTTCCTTGTTTTTCAGGTTTTTCTCTCCATATTCTGGATCCTTCATTGTGAGTTTTTTATTTTCCTTGTTTTTCAGATTTTCTCGCCATATTCCAGGTCCTTCAGTGGGAATTTTTAATTTTCCAAGTTTTTCCGTTTTTTTCGTCATATTCAGGGTCTTACAGTGTAATTTTCTCATTTCCACTTTTTTCAGGTTTTCTTGCCATAATCCAGGTCCTCAGTGTGAATTTTTAATTTTCACGTTTTTCAGGGTTTCTTGGCATATTTTGGGTCCTTCACTGTGAATTTCTCATTTTCCAGGTTTTTCAAGTTTTTTTGTAATTCTGGGTCCTATAGTGTGATTTTCTCATTTTCCACCTTCTTCAGGTTTTGTCTCCATTTTTGGGGTCCTTCACTGTGAGTTTTTAATTTTCTATTTTTTTTCTGGGTCCTTCAGTGTGAGTTTTTAATTTTCCTTGTTTTTCAAGTTTTCTCCTCATATTCTGGTTCCTTTAGTGTGAGTTTTTAATTTTCCTTGTTTTTCAGGTTGTCTCGCCATATTCCAGTTCCTTCAGTGTGAATTTTGAATTGTCCATTTTTTTGAGGTTTTCTCGCCATATTCTGGGCAATACAGTGTGATTTTTTAATTTTCCAGTATTTTCATGTTTTCTCGCAATATTATGGGTCCAACGGTGTGAATTTTTAATTTCCACTTTTTTCAGGGTGTCTAGGCATATTCTGGGTCCTGCAGTGTGATTTTCTCATTTTCACGTTTTTCAAGTTTTTTCATAATTCTGGGTCCTACAGTGTGATTTTCTCATTTTCCACCTTTTTCATGTTTTCTCGCCATATTTGGGGACTTTCAGTGTGAGTTTTTAATTTTCTACTTTTTTCAGGGTTTCTCGCCTTAATCTGGGTCATACAGTGTGAATTTTATATATTCCAAGTTTTTCAGTGTTTCTCGCCATATTCTGGGTCCTACAGTGTGAATTTAAATTTTCCACATTTTTCAGTGTTTCTCGCCATGTTCTGGGTCCTACAGTGTGAATTTTTAATTTTTAACGTTTTTAAGTTTTTTTCGTCATATTCTGGGTCCTACAGTGTGATTTTCTCATGTTCCAACGTTTTCAGGTTTTCTCGGCATATCTGGGTCCTACAGTGTGAATATTTAATTTTCCATGTTTTTCAGCTTTTCTTGCCATATTCTGGGTCCTTCAGTGTGAGTTTTGAATTTTCCTCGTTTTTCAGCTTTTTTCGCCATATTCAAGGTCCTTCAGTGTGAATTTTTATTTTTCCACGTTTTTCAGGTTTTTTTGTCATATTCTGGGTCTACAGCATGATATTCTCATTTCCATATTTTTCAGGTTTTCTTGCCATATTCCAGGTCCTTCAGTGTGAATTTTTAATTTTCCACTTTTTTCATGGTTTCTCGCCATATTGTGGGTAATACAGTGTCTATTTTTAATTTTCACGTTTTTCAGAGTTTCTCGGCATGTTCTGGGTCCTGCAGTGTGATTTTCTCATTTCCTGTTTTTGAAGTTTTTTCCTAATTCTGGGTCCTACAGTGTGATTTTCTCATTTTCCACATTTTTCAGGTTTTCTCAACATATTTGGGGTCCTTCGCTGTGAGTTTTTAATTTTCTACATTTTTTCAGGGTTTCTCGGCATATTCTGGTCCGATAGTATGAATTTTTAATCTTCACGTTTTTCAGGGTTTCTAGGCATATTCTGAGTCCTGCAGTGTGATTTTCTCATTTTCCACGTTTTTCAAGTTTTTTTCGTAATTCTGGGTCCTACAGTGTGATTTTCTTATTTTCCACCTTTTTTAGTTTTTATCGCCATATTTGGGGTCCTTCAGTGTGAGTTTTTTATTTTCGACTTTTTTTAGGGTTTCTCACCATATTCTGGGTCCAACAGTGTGAATTTTTAATGCACCACGTTTTTCAGAGGTTCTCGGCATATTCTGAGTCTTGCAGTTTGATTTTCTCATTTTCCACGTTTTTCAAGTGTTTTTGTAATTCTGGGTCCTACAGGGTGATTTTCTCATTTTCCAACTTTTTCATTTTTTCTCGCCATATTCAGTGTCCTTCAGTGTGAGTTTTTAATTTTCTACTTTTATTAGGTTTTCTCGCCATATTCTGGGTCCTTCAGTGTGAGTTTTTAATTTTCCTTGTTTTTCAGGTTTTTCTCTCCATATTCTGGATCCTTCATTGTGGGTTTTTAATTTTCCTTGTTTTTCAGGTTTTCTCGCCATATTCCAGGTCCTTCAGTGGGAATTTTTAATTTTCCAGGTTTTTCCGTTTTTTTCGTCATATTCAGGGTCTTACAGTGTTATTTTCTCATTTCCACTTTTTTCAGGTTTTCTTGCCATAATCCAGGTCCTCAGTGTGAATTTTTAATTTTCACGTTTTTCAGGGTTTCTTGGCATATTTTGGGTCCTTCAGTGTTAATTTCTCATTTTCCAGGTTTTTCAATTTTTTTCGTAATTCTGGGTCCTATAGTGTGATTTTCTCATTTTCCACCTTCTTCAGGTTTTGTCGCCATTTTTGGGGTCCTTCACTGTGAGTTTTTAATTTTCTATTTTTTTTCTAGGTCCTTCAGTGTGAGTTTTTAATTTTCCTTGTTTTTCAGGTTTTCTCCTCATATTCTGGGTCCTTTAGTGTGAGTTTTTAATCTCCTTGTTTTTCTGGTTGTCTCGCCATATTCCAGGTCCTTCAGTGTGAATTTTGAATTGTCCGTTTTTTTGAGGTTTTCTCGCCATATTATGGGCAATACAGTGTGATTTTTTAATTTTCCAGTATTTTCATGTTTTCTCCCAATATTATGGGTCCAACAGTGTGAATTTTTAATTTCCACTTTTTTCACGGTGTCTAGGCATATTCTGGGTCCTGCAGTGTGATTTTCTCATTTCCACGTTTTTCAAGTTTTTTCATAATTCTGGGTCCTACAGTGTGATTTTCTCATTTTCCACCTTTTTCATGTTTTCTCGCCATATTTGGGGTCCTTCAGTGTGAGTTTTTAATTTTCTACTTTTTTCAGGGTTTCTCGCCTTAATCTGGGTCCTACAGCTTGTATTTTTAATATTCCACGTTTTTCAAGATTTCTCCTCATATTCTGGGTCCTACAGTGTGATGTTCTCATTTTAGACGTTTTTCAATTTTTTTCGCAATTCTGGGTCCTACCGTGTGATTTTCTCATTTTCCCACTTTTTCTGCTTTTCGCACCATATTCGGGGTCCTTTTGTGTGAGTTTTTTAATTTCTACTTTTTTCAGTGTTTCTTGCCATATTCTGGGTCCTACAGTGTGAATTTAAATTTTCCACGTTTTTCAGTGTTTCTTGCCATATTCTGGGTCTTAGAGTGTGAATTTAAATTTTCCACGTTTTTCAGTGTTTCCCGCCATATTCTGGGTCTGACAGTGTGAATTTTTAATTTTAAACGTTTTTAAGTTTTTTTTTTCGTCATATTCTGGGTCCTACAGTGTGATTTTCTCATGTTCCAACTTTTTCAGGTTTTCTCGGCATATCTGGGTCCTACAGTGTGAATTTTTAATTATCCATGTTTTTCAAGTTTTTTTGCCATATTGTGGTCCTACAGTGTGAATTTTTAATTTTCCACATTTTTCAGTGTTTCTCTCCATATCCTGGGTCTTACAGTGTGATTCTTTAATTTTCTATGTTTTTCAGGGTTTCTCTCCATATTCTGGGTCCTTCAGTTTGAGTTTTTTAATTTTCCTTGTTTTTCAGCTTTTCTCGCCAAATTCAAGGTCTTTCAGTGTGAATTTTTAATTTTCCACGTTTTTCAGTTTTTTTTCGTCATATTCTGGGTTCTACAGTGTGATATTCTCATTTCCTCGTTTTTCAGGTTTTCTTGCCATATTCCAGGTCCTTCAGTGAATTTTTAATTGTCCAAGTTTTTCAGTGTTTCTCGCCATATTGTGGGTAATACAGTGTGAATTTTTAATTTTCACGTTTTTCAGGGTTTCTTGGTATATTCTGTGTCGTGCAGTGTGATTTTCTCATTTCCACGTATTTGAAGTTATTTCGTGATTCTGTGTCAGACAGTATGATTTTCTCGTTTTCCACCCTTTTCAGGTTTCCTGGACATATTTGGGGCCCTTCAGTGTGAGTTTTTAATTTTCTACTTTTATCAGGTTTTCTCGCCATATTCTGGGTTCTTCAGTGTGAGTTTTTAATTTTCCTTGTTTTTCAGGTTTTCTCGCCATATTCTGGGTCCTTCAGTGTGAGTTTTTAATTTTCCACATTTTTCAGGTTTTTTCATCATATTCTGGGGTCCTACAGTGTGATTTTCTCATTTCCATCTTTTTCAGGTTTTCTTGCCATATTCCAGGTCCTTTTCTGTGAATTTTTTATTTTCCACGTTTTTTTTTTTTTGTATTTCTTGACATATTCTGGTTAATACAGTGTGAATTTTTAATTTTCCACTTATTTCATGGTTTATCGCCATATTCTGTGTCCGACAGTGTGAAGTTTTATTTTCACGTTTTTCAGGGTTTCTCGGCATATTTTGGGTCCTACAGTGTGGTTTTCTCAATTTCGACGTTTTTTTATGTTTTTTGCAGTTCTGGGTCCTGCAGTGTTATTCTCTTTTTCTACCTTTTTCAGGGTTTCTCGCCATATTCTGGGTCTTACAGTGTGAATTTTTAATTTTAAACGTTTTTAAGTTTTTTTTTTGTCATATTCTGGGCCCTGCAGTGTGATTTTCTCATTTTCCACCTTTTTCAGGTTTTCTTGCCATATTCCAGGTCCTTTTCTGTGAATTTTTAATTTTCCACATTTTTTTTTCTATTTCTTGCCATATTCTGGTTAATACAGTGTGAATTTTTAATTTTCCACTTTTTTTATGGTTTATCGCCATATTCTGGGTCCCAGACTGTGAATTTTTATTTTCACGTTTTTCAGGGTTTCTCGGCATATTCTGGGTCCTACAGTGTGGTTTTCTCATTTTCGACGTTTTTTAGGTTTTTTTGCAATTCTGGGTCCTGCAGTGTTATTCTCTTTTTCCACCTTTTTCAGGGTTTATCACCATATTCTGTGTCTTACAGTGTGAATTTTTTATTTTAAACGTTTTTAAGGTTTTTTTTTGTCATATTCTGCGTCCTGCAGTGTGATTTTCTCATTTTCCTCCTTTTTCAGGTATTCGCGCCGTATTCGGGGTCCTTTTGTGTGAGTTTTTTAATTTCTACTTTTTTTCAGGGTTGCTTGCCATATTCTGGTTAGTACAGTGTGAATTTTAAATTTTCCAAGTTTTTAAGTTTTATTCATAATATTCGAGGTCCTACAGTGAGATTTTCTTATTTTCCACATTTTTCAGTGTTTCTTGCCATGTTCTGGGTCCTACAGGGTGAATATTTAATTTTCCACATTTTTCAGTGTTTCTTGCCATGTTCTGGGTTCTACAGTGTGAAAATTTAATTTTCCCTTTTTTTTGGTTTTCTCGCCATATTCTGGGTCTTCAGTGTGAGTTTTTAATTTTCCTCGTTTTTCAGGTTTTCTCGCCATATTCAAGGTCCTTCAGTGTGAATTTTAATTTTCCACGTTTTTCAGGTTTTTGCATCATATTCTGGTCCTGCAGTGTAATTTTCTCATTTTCCACGTTTTGCAAGTTTTTTCGTAATTCTGGGGCCTACAGTTTGATTTATCATTTTCCACCTTTTTCAGGTTTTCTCGCCATATTTGGGGTCCTTCAGTGTTAGTTTTTAATTTTCTACTTTTTTCAGGGTTTCTCGCCATATTCTGGACCCAATAGTGTGAATTTTTAATTATCACGTTTTTCAGGGTTTCTCGACATATTCTGGTTCCTACAGTGTGATATTCTCATTTCCACGTTTTTCAGGTTTTCTTGCCATATTCCAGGTCCTTCAGTGTGAATTTTTAATTGTCCACTTTTTTCAGTGTTTCTCACCCTATTATGGGTAATACAGTGTGAATTTTTAATTTTCACGTTCTTCAGGTTTTCTTGGCATATTCTGTGTCGTGCAGTGTGATTTTCTCATTTCCACGTTTTTGAAGTTTTTTCGAGATTCTGTGTCGGACAGTGTGATTTTCTCATTTTCCACCTTTTCAGGATTCCTGGACATATTTGGGGCCCTTCAGTGTGAGTTTTTAATTTTCTACTTTTATCAGGTTTTCTCGCCATATTCTGGGTCCTTCAGTGTGAGTTTTTAATTTTCCATGTTTTTCAGGTTGTCTCGCCATACTCTGGGTCCTCAACTGTGAATTTTTAATTTTCCACGTTTTTCAGGTTTTTTCATCATATTCTGGGGTTCTACAGTATGATTTTCTCATTTCCACCTTTTTCATGTTTTCTTGCCATATTCCAGGTCCTTTTTGTGAATTTTTAATTTTCCACGTTTTTTTTTTGTATTTCTTGCCATATCCTGGTTAATACAGTGTGAATTTTTAATTTTCCACTTTTTTCATGGTTTATCGCCATATCTGGGTCCGACAGTGTGAGTTTTTTATTTTCACGTTTTTCAGGGTTTCTCGGAATATTCTGGGTCCTACAGTGTGGTTTTCTCTTTTTAGACGTTTATTATGTTTTTTGCAATTCTAGGTCCTGCAGTGTTATTCTCTTTTTCCACCTTTTTCAGGGTTTCTTGCCATATTCTGTGTCTTACAGTGTGAATTTTTAATTTTAAACGTTTTTAAGTTTTTTTGTCATATTCTGGGTCCTGCGGTGTGATTTTCTCATTTTCCACCATTTTTCTCGTTTTCGCGCCGTATTCGGGGTCCTTTTGTGTGAGTTTTTTAATTTCTACTTTTTTCAGGGTTGCTTGCCATATTCTAGTTAGTACAGTGTGAATTTTAAATTTTCCATGTTTTTAAGTTTTTTTCTTAATATTCGAGGTCTTACAGTGTGATTTTCTCATTTTCCACATTTTTCAGTGTTTCTTGCCATGTTCTGGGTCCTACAGGGTGAACATTTAATTTTCCATTTTTTTCTGGTTTTCTTGCCATATTCTGGGTCTTCAGTGTGAGTTTTTAATTTTCCTCGTTTTTCAGGTTTTCTCGCCATATTCAAGGTCCTTCAGTGTGAATTTTAATTTTCCAAGTTTTTTTAGGTTTTTGCATCATATTCTGGTCCTGTAGTGTAATTTTCTCATTTTCCACGTTTTGCAAGTTTTTTCATAATTCTGGGGGCCTACAGTTTGATTTATCATTTTCCACCTTTTTCAGGTTTTCTCGCCATATTTGGGGTCCTTCAGTGTTAGTTTTTAATTTTCTACTTTTTTCAGGGTTTCTCGACATATTCTGGGTCCTACAGTGTGATATTCTTATTTCCACGTTTTTTCAGGTTTTCTTGCCATATTCCAGGTCCTTCAGTGTGAATTTTTAATTGTCCACTTTTTTTCAGTGTTTCTCACCCTATTGTGGGTAATACAGTGTGAATTTTTAATTTTCACGTTTTTCAGGTTTTCTTGGCATATTCTGTGTCGTGCAGTGTGATTTTCTCATTTCCACGTTTCTGAAGTTATTTCGAGATTCTGTGTCGGACAGTGTGATTTTGGCATTTTCCACCTTTTTCAGGATTCCTGGACATATTTGGGGCCGTTCAGTGTGAGTTTTTAATTTTCTACTTTTATCAGGTTTTCTCGCCATATTCTGGGTCCTTCAGTGTGAGTTTTTAATTTTCCATGTTTTTCAGGTTGTCTCGCCATACTCTGGGTCCTTAACTGTTAATTTTTAATTTTCCACGTTTTTCAGGTTTTTTCATCATATTCTGGGGTTCTACAGTGTGATTTTCTCATTTCCACCTTTTTCATGTTTTCTTGCCATATTCCAGGTCCCTTTTCTGTGAATTTTTAATTTTCCACGTTTTTTTTTGTATTTCTTGCCATATTCTGGTTAATACAGTGCGAATTTTTAATTTTCCACTTTTTTCATGGTTTATCGCAAATCTGGGTCAACAGTGTGAATTTTTATTTTCACGTTTTTCAGGGTTTCTCGGAATATTCTGGGTCCTACAGTGTGGTTTTCTCATTTTCGATGTTTATTATGTTTTTTGCAATTCTGGGTCCTGCAGTGTTATTCTCTTTTTCCACCTTTTTCAGGGTTTCTTGCCATATTCTGTGTCTTACAGTGTGAATTTTTTAATTTTAAACGTTTTTAAGTTTTTTGTCATATTCTGGGTCATGCAGTGGGATTTTCTCATTTTCCACCTTTTTCACGTTTTCGTGCCATATTCGGGGTCCTTTTGTGTGAGTTTTTTAATTTTCTACTTTTTTCAGGGTTGCTTGCCATATTCTGGTTAGTACAGTGTGAATTTTAAATTTTCCAAGATTTTAATTTTTTTCGTCATATTCGAGGTCCTACAGTGTGATTTTCTCATTTTCCACATTTTTCAGTGTTTCTTGCCATATTCTGGGTCCTACAGTGTGAATATTTAATTTTCCATTTTTTCAGGTTTTCTCGCCATATTCTGGGTCTTCAGTGTGAGTTTTTAATTTTCCTCGTTTTTCAGGTTTTCTCGCCATATTCAAGGTCCTTCAGTGTGAATTTTTAATTTTCCACGTTTTTCAGGTTTTTGCATCATATTCTGGTCCTACAGTGTAATTTTCTCATTTTCCACGTTTTGCAATTTTTTTCGTAATACTGGGGCCTACAATTTGATTTATCATTTTCCACCTTTTTCATGTTTTCTCGCCATATTTGGGGTCCTTCAGTGTTAGTTTTTAATTTTCTACTTTTTTCAGGGTTTCTCGCCATATTCTGAACCCAATAGTGTGAATTTTTAATTATCACGTTTTTCAGGGTTTCTTGACATATTCTGCGTCCTACAGTGTGATATTCTCATTTCCAGGTTTTTCAGGTTTTCTTGCCATACTCCAGGTCCTTCAGTGTGAATTTTTAATTGTCCACTTTTTTCAGTGTTTCTCACCCTATTGTGGGTAATACAGTGTGAATTTTTAATTTTCACGTTTTTCAGGGTTTCTTGGCATATTCTGTGTCGTGCAGTGTGATTTTCTCATTTCCACGTTTTTGAAGTTTTTTCGAGATTCTGTGTCGGACAGTTTGATTTTCTCATTTTCCACCTTTTTCAGGATTCCTGGACATATTTGGGGCCATTCAGTGTGAGTTTTTAATTTTCTACTTTTATCAGGTTTTCTCGCCATATTCTGGGTTCTTCAGTGTGAGTTTTTATTTTTCCTTGTTTTTCAGGTTTTCTCGCCATATTCTGGGTCCTTCAGTGTGAGTTTTTAATTTTCCTTGTTTTTTAGGTTGTCTCGCCATACTCTGGGTCGTTAACTGTCAATTTTTACTTTTCCACGTTTTTCAGGTTTTTTCATCATATTGTGGGTTCCTACAGTGTGATTTTCTCATTTCCACCTTTTTCAGGTTTTTCTTGCCATATTCCAGGTCCTTTTCTGTGAATTTTTAATTTTCCACGTTTTTTTTTTTTTTTGTATTTCTTGCCATATTCTGGTTAATACAGTGTGAATTTTTAATTTTCCACTTTTTTCATGGTTTATCGCCATATCTGGGTCGACAGTGTGAATTTTCATTTTCACGTTTTTCAGGGGTTTTCCTCGGCATATTCTGGGTCCTACAGTGTGGTTTTCTCATTTTCGACGTTTATTATATTTTTTGCAATTCTGGGTCCTGCAGTGTTATTCTCTTTTTCCACCTTTTTCAGGGTTTCTCGCCATATTCTGTGTCTTACAGTGTGAATTTTAATTTTAAACGTTTTTAAGTTTTTTTTTGTCATATTCTGCGTCCTGCAGTGTGATTTTCTCATTTTCCACCTTTTTCACGTTTTCGGGCCGTATTCGGGGTCCTTTTGTGTGAGTTTTTTAATTTCTACTTTTTTCAGGGTTGCTTGCCATATTCTGGTTAGTACAGTGTGAATTTTAAATTTTCCAAGTTTTTAAGATTTTTCGTCATATTCGAGGTCCTAACAGTGTGATTTTCTCATTGTCCTCCTTTTTTAGTATTTCTTGCCATGTTCTGGGTCCTAAAGGGTGAATATTTAATTTTCCACGTTTTTCATTGTTTCTTGCCATGGTCTGGGTCCTACAGTGTGAATATTTAATTTTCCATTTTTTCAGGTTTTCTCGCCATATTCAACGTCCTTCAGTGTGAATTTTAATTTTCTACGTTTTTCAGGTTTTTGCATCATATACTGGTTCCTGCAGTGTAATCTTCTCATTTTCCACGTTTTGCAAGTTTTTTTGTAATTCTGGGTCCTACAGTGTGATTTATCATTTTCCACCTTTTTCAGGTTTTCTCTCCATATTTGGGGTCATTCAGTGTGAGTTTTTAATTTTCTACTTTTTTCAGGGTTTTCTCGCCATATTCTGGATCCAATAGTGTGAATTTTTAATTATCACGTTTTTCAGGGTTTCTCGACATATTTTGGGTCCTGCAGTGTGATTTTCTTTTTCCACGTTTTTCAAGGTTTTTCGTAATTCTGAGTCCTACAGTGTCATTTTCTCATTTTCCACCTTTTTCAGTTTTTTTTTTTTTGCCATATTTGGCATCCTTCAGTGTGAGTTTTTAATTTTCGACTTATTTCAGGGTTTCTAGACATATTCTGGTTCTGACAGTGTGAATTTTTAATTTTCCTTATTTTTCAGGGTTCCTCAGCATATTCTGGGTCCTGCATTGTGATTTTCTCAGTTTCCACCTTTTTCAGTTTTTCTTGCCATATTCGTGGTCCTTCAGTGTGAGTTTTTAATTTTCTACTTTTATCATTTTTTCTCCCCATATTTTGGGGTCCTTCAGTGTGACTTTTTAATTTTTCCTTTTTTTTTTCATGTTTTCTTGCCATATTCTGGGTCCTTCAGTGTGACCTTTTTAATTTTCCTAGTTTTTCAGGTTTTCTCACATATTCGGGGTCCTTCAGTGTGAGTTTTTAATTTTCTACGATTTTCATGATTTCTCATCATATTCTGAGTCCTACAGCTTGTATTTTTAATTTTCCATGTTTTTCAGATTTTCTTTCTTTATTCTTGGTCCTTCAGTGTGAGTTTTAATTTTCCTCGATTTTCAGGATTTGTCGCCATATACCGGGACCTTCAGTGTGAATTTTTAATTTTCACTTTTTTCAGGGTTTCTCAGCATATTCTGGGTCCCTACAGTGTGATTTTCTCATTTCCACCTTTTTCAGGTTTTCTCGCCATTCGGGGTCCTTCCCTATGATTTTTTATTTTTCTACCTTTTTCAGGGATTCTCGGGATATTCTGTGTCCTACAGTGTGATTTTCTCATTTTCATCCTTTTTCAGGCTTTCTCCCCATATTCTTGGTCTTTCAGTGTGAATTTTTGATTCCTTTTTTTTTAGGTTTTCTTGCCATATTCTGGGTCCTTCAGGGTGAATTTTTAATTTTCCACGTTTTTCAGGTTTTTTCATCATATTCTGGGGTCCTACAATGTGATTTTCTCATTTCCACCTTTTTCAGGTTTCTTGCCATATTCCTGGTCCTTTTCTGTGAATTTTTAATTTTCCACTTTTTTTTTTTTGTATTTCTTGCTATATTCTGGTTAATACGGTGTGAATTCTTAATTTTCACTTTTTTCAGGGTTTCTCAGCATATTCTGGTTCCTGCACTGTGATTTTCTAATTTTAGATGTTTTTCAAGTTTTTTCTTAATTCTGGGTCCTACAGTGTGATTTTCTCATTTTCCACCTTTTTCAGGTTTTCTCGACATATTTGGGGTCCTTCAGTGTGAGTTTTTAATTTTCTACTTTTTTCAGGGTTTCTCGCCATATTCTGGGTCCTACAGCGTGTATTTTAATTTTCCACGTTTTTCAGGGTTTCTCGCCATATTCTGGGTCCTACAGTGTGATTTTCTCATTCATGAGGTTTTTCAAGTTTTTTCCCAATTCTGGGTCGTACACTGTGATTATTCTCATTTTCAACATTTCAGGTTTTCTCCCCATATTCGGGGTCCTTCAGTGTGAATTTTCGATTTTCTACTTTTTTCAGGTTTTCTTGCCATAATCTGGGTCCTGAACTGTGATTTTCTCATTTTCGATGTTTTTCAAGTTTTTTCGTAATTCTGGGTCCTTCAGTGTGATTATTCTCATTTTCAACCTTTTTCAGGTTTTCTATCCATATTTGTGGTCCTTCAGTGTGAATTTTTATTTTTTTAATTTTTCAGGTTTTCTCGCCATATTCTGGGTCCTTCAGTGTGAGTTTGTAATTTTCTATTTTTTTCAGAGTTTCTCGTCATATTCTGGGTCCTAAAGTATGATTTTCTCATTTTCAACCTTTTTCATGTTTTCTCCCCATATTCAGGGTCCTTCAGTGTGAATTTTTAATTTTCTACTTTTTTTCAGGGTTTCTCGCCATATTCTGGGTCCTTCAGTGTGAGTTTGTAATTTTCCACTTTTTTCAGGGTTTCCCGTCATATTCTGGGTCCTACAGTGTGATTTTCTCATTTTCATCCTTTTTCAGGTTTTCTCCCCATATTCTTGGTCCTTGAGTGTAAATTTTTATTTTTCTACTTTTTTCAGGTTTACTCGTCATATTCTGGGTCCTTCAGTGTGAATTTTTTAATTTTCCACGTTTTTCAGGTTTTTTCATCATATTCTGGGGTCCTACAGTGTGATTTTCTCATTTCCACCTTTTTCAGGTTTTCTTGCCATATTCCAGATACTTCAGTGTGAATTTTTAATTTTCCACGTTTTTCAGTATTTCTCGCCATATTTTCGGCAATTCAGTGTGAATTTTAAATTTTCCACTTTTTGCATGGTTTATCGCCATATTCTGGGTCTGATAGTGTGAATTTTTAATTTTCACTTTTTTCAGTGTTTCTCGGCATATTCTGGGTCCTGCAGTGTGATTTTCTCTTTTT
>NW_028227816.1:0-34611 GCF_978045245.1 Mus caroli | reverse complement strand
TTCACACTGTAAGACACAGAATATGGCGATAAACCCTGAAAATGGTGGAAAAAGAGAATAACACTGCAGGACCAAGATTTGAAAAAACCTAAAAAACGTCGAAAATGAGAAAACCACACTGTAGGACCCAGAATATGCCGAGAAGAAACCCTGAAAAATGTGAAAATAAAAATTCACAGTCTGGGACCTAGAATATGGCGATAAACCATAAAAAAAGTGGAAAATTAAAAATTCACACTGTATTAACCAGAATATGGCAAGAAATAGAAAAAAAATGTGGAAAATTAAAATTCACAGAAAAGGACCTGGAATATGGCAAGAAAACCTGAAAAAGGTGGAAAATGAGAAAATCACACTGCAGGGCCCAGAATATGACAAAAAAAAAAAACTTAAAAACGTTTAAAAATTAAAAATTCACACTGTAAGACCCAGAATATGGCGAGAAACCCTGAAAAAGGTAGAAAAAGAGAATAACACTGCAGGACCCAGAATTGCAAAAAACATAAAAAAACGTCGAAAATGAGAAAACCACACTGTAGGACCCAAAATATGCCGAGAAACCCTGAAAAACGTGAAAATAAAACTTCACACTGTCGGACACAGAATATGGCGATAAACCATGAAATAAGTGGAAAATTAAAAATTCACACTGTATTAACCAGAATATGTCAAGAAATAAAAAAAAAACAAACGTGGAAAATAAAAAATTCACAGAAAAGGACCTGGAATATGGCAAGAAAACCTGAAAAAGATGGAAATGAGAAAATCACACTGAAGGACCCAGAATATGGCGAGAAAACCTGAAAAACAAGGAAAAATAAAAACTCACACTGAAGGACCCAGAATATGGCGAGAAAACCTGATAAAAGTAGAAAATTAAAAACTCACACTGAAGTACCCCAAATATGTCCAGGAAACCTGAAAAGGGTGGAAAACGAGAAAATCATACTGTCTGACACAGAATCACGAAAAAACTTCAAAAACGTGGAAATGAGAAAATCACGCTGCACAACACAGAATATGCCAAGAAACCCTGAAAAAAGTGAAAATTAAAAATTCACACTGTATTACCCACAATATGTCGAGAAACACTGAAAAAAGTGGACAATTAAAAATTCACACTGAAGGACCTGGTATATGGCAAGAAAACCTGAAAAACGTGGAAATGAGAATATCACACTGTAGAACCCAGAATATGACGAAAAAACCTGAAAAACGTGGAAAATTAAAAATTCACACTCAAAGACCTTGAATTTGGCGAGAAAACCTGAAAAACGAGAAAAATTAAAACCTCACACTGAAGGACCCAGAATATGGAGAGAAAACCTGAAAAACATGGAAAATTAAATATTCACACAGTAGGACCCAGGATATGGCAAGAAACACTGAAAAATGTGGAAAATTAAAAATTCACACTGTAGGACCAGAATAGGGCAAGAAACCTTGAAATACGTTGAAAATTAAAAATTCACACTATAGGACCCAGATATGCTGAGAAAACCTGAAAAAGTTGGAACATGAGAAAAATCACACTGTCGGACCCAGAATATGTCGAGAAACCCTGAAAAACGTGATAATTAAAAATTCACACTATTGGGTCCAGAATATGGTGAGAAACCCTGAAAAAAGTAGAAAATTAAAAACTCACACTGAAGGATCCCAAATATGGCGAGAAAACCTGAAAAAGGTGGAAAATGATAAATCACACTGTAGGCCCCAGAATTATGAAAAAAACTTGCAAAACCTGGAAAATAAGAAAATTACACTGCAGGACCCAGCATATGATGCAAAAACCTGGAAAACATGGAAAATTAAAATTCACACTGAAGGACCTTGAATATGGCAAGAAAACCTGAAAAACGAGGAAAATTAAAAACTCACACTGAAGACCCAGAATATGGCGAAAAAATCTGAAAAAATGGAAAATTAAATATTCACACTGTAGGACCCAGAACCTGGCAAGAAACACTGAAAAATGTGGAAAATTAAATATTCACGCTGTAGGACCCAGAACATGGCAAGAAACACTGAAAAAAATGGAAAATGAGAAAATCACACTGTAGGACCTCGAATATTATGAATAAAACTTAAAAACTTTGAAAATTTAAAATTCACACTGTACTAACGAGAATATGGCAAGCAACCCTGAAAAAGTAGAAATTAAAAAACTCACACAAAAGGACCCCGAGTACGGCGCGAATACCTGAAAAAGGTGGAAAATGAGAAAATCACACTGCAGGACGCAGAATATGACAAAAAAACCTTAAAAACGTTTAAAATTAAAAATTCACACTGTAAGACACAGAATATGGCGATAAACCCTGAAAAAGGTGGAAAAAGAGAATAACACTGCAGGACCCAGAATTGCAAAAAAACCTAAAAAACGTCGAAAATGAGAAAACCACACTGTAGGACCCAGAATATGCCGAGAAACCCTGAAAAACGTGAAAATAAAAATTCACACTGTTGGACACAGAATATGGCGATAAACCATGAAAAAGTGAAAAATTAAAAATTCACACTGTATTAACAAGAATATGGCAAGAAATACAAAAAAAAAACGTGGAAAATTAAAAATTCACAGAAAAGGACCTGGAATATGGCAAGAAAACCTGAAAAAGATGGAAATGAGAAAATCACACTGTCGGACCCCAGAATATGATGAAAAAACCTGAAAAACGTGGAAAATTAAAAACTCACACTGAAGGACCCAGAATATGGCTAGAAAACCTGAAAAACAAGGAAAAATAAAAACTCACACTGAAGAACCCAGAATATGGCGAGAAAACCTGATAAAAGTAGAAAATTAAAAACTCACACTGAAGGGCCCCAAATATGTCCAGGAAACCTGAAAAGGGTGGAAAACGAGAAAATCATACTGTCTAACACAGAATCACGAAATAACTTCAAATACGTGGAAATGAGAAAATCACACTGCACGACACAGAATATACCAAGAAACCCTGAAAAACGTGAAAATTAAAAATTCACACTGTATTACCCACAATATGGCAAGAAACACTGAAAAACTTGGACAATTAAAAATTCACTGCAGGACCTGGAATATGGCAAGAAAACCTGAAAAACGAGGAAATGAGAATATCACACTGTAAACCCAGAATATGAGGACAAAAAAACTGAAAAACGTGGAAAATTAAAAATTCACACTGAAAGACCTTGAATTTGGCGAGAAAAGCTGAAAAACGAGGAAAATTAAAAAACTCAAACTGAAGGACCCAGAATATGGAGAGAAACCCTGAAAAACATAGAAAATTAAAGAATCACACTGTAAGACCCAGGATATGGAGAGAAACACTGGAAAATGTGGAAAATTAAAAATTCACACTGTAGGACCACAATATGGCAAAAAAACTTGAAAAACATGGAAAATTAAAAATTCACAAGGTAGGACCCAGATATGCCGAGAAAACCTGAAAAAGTTGGAACATGAGAAAATCTCACTGTAGGACCCAGAATATGATGAAAAAAAAAACTTAAAAAAGTTTAAAATTAAAAATTCACACTGTAAGACACAGAATATGGCAAGAAACCCTGAAAAAGGTGGAAAAAGAGAATAACACTGCAGGACCCAGAATTGCAAAAAACATAATGAACATCGAAAATGAGAAAACCACACTGTAGGACCCAGAATATGCCGAGAAACCCTGAAAAACGTGAAAATAAAACTTCACACTGTCGGACACAGAATATGGCGATAAACCATGAAATAAGTGGAAAATTAAAAATTCACACTGTATTAACCAGAATATGTCAAGAAATAAAAAAAAAAAAACGTGGAAAATAAAAAATTCACAGAAAAGGACCTGGAATATGGCAAGAAAACCTGAAAAAGATGGAAATGAGAAAATCACACTGAAGGACCCAGAATATGGCAGGAAAACCTGAAAAACAAGGAAAAATAAAAACTCACACTGAAGGACCCAGAATATGGCGAGAAAACCTGATAAAAGTAGAAAATTAAAAACTCACACTGAAGTGCCCCAAATATGTCCAGGAAACCTGAAAAGGGTGGAAAACGAGAAAATCATACTGTCTGACACAGAATCACGAAAAAACTTCAAAAACGTGGAAATGAGAAAATCACGCTGCACGACACAGAATATGCCAAGAAACCCTGAAAAAAGTGAAAATTAAAAATTCACACTGTATTACCCACAATACGTCGAGAAACACTGAAAAAAGTGGACAATTAAAAATTCACACTGAAGGACCTGGTATATGGCAAGAAAACCTGAAAAACGTGGAAATGAGAATATCACACTGTAGAACCCAGAATATGACGAAAAAACCTGAAAAACGTGGAAAATTAAAAATTCACACTCAAAGACCTTGAATTTGGCGAGAAAACCTGAAAAACGAGAAAAATTAAAACCTCACACTGAAGGACCCAGAATATGGAGAGAAAACCTGAAAAACATGGAAAATTAAATATTCACACAGTAGGACCCAGGATATGGCAAGAAACACTGAAAAATGTGGAAAATTAAAAATTCACACTGTAGGACCAGAATAGGGCAAGAAACCTTGAAATAGGTTGAAAATTAAAAATTCACACTATAGGACCCAGATATGCCGAGAAAACCTGAAAAAGTTGGAACATGAGAAAAATCACACTGTCGGACCCAGAATATGTCGAGAAACCCTGAAAAACGTGATAATTAAAAATTCACACTTTTGGGTCCAGAATATAGTGAGAAACCCTGAAAAAAGTAGAAAATTAAAAACTCACACTGAAGGATCCCAAATATGGCAAGAAAACCTGAAAAAGGTGGAAAATGATAAATCACACTGTAGGCCCCAGAATTATGAAAAAAACTTGCAAAACCTGGAAAATAAGAAAATTACACTGCAGGACCCAGCATATGATGCAAAAACCTGAAAAACATGGAAAATTAAAATTCACACTGAAGGACCTTGAATATGGCAAGAAAACCTGAAAAACGAGGAAAATTAAAAACTCACACTGAAGACCCAGAATATGGCGAAAAAATCTGAAAAAATGGAAAATTAAATATTCACACTGTAGGACCCAGAACCTGGCAAGAAACACTGAAAAATGTGGAAAATTAAATATTCACGCTGTAGGACCCAGAACATGGCAAGAAACACTGAAAAAAATGGAAAATGAGAAAATCACACTGTAGGACCTCGAATATTATGAATAAAACTTAAAAACTTTGAAAATTTAAAATTCACACTGTACTAACGAGAATATGGCAAGCAACCCTGAAAAAAAGTAGAAATTAAAAAACTCACACAAAAGGACCCCGAATACGGTGCGAATACCTGAAAAAGGTGGAAAATGAGAAAATCACACTGCAGGAAGCAGAATATGACAAAAAAAAAAAACTTAAAAACGTTTAAAATTAAAAATTCACACTGTAAGACACAGAATATGGCGATAAACCCTGAAAATGGTGGAAAAAGAGAATAACACTGCAGGACCAAGATTTGAAAAAACCTAAAAACCGTCGAAAATGAGAAAACCACACTGTAGGACCCAGAATATGCCGAGAAACCCTGAAAAACGTGAAAATAAAAATTCACAGTCTGGGACCCAGAATATGGCGATAAACCATAAAAAAAGTGGAAAATTAAAAATTCACACTGTATTAACCAGAATATGGCAAGAAATAGAAAAAAATGTTGAAAATTAAAAATTCACAGAAAAGGACCTGGAATATGGCAAGAAAACCTGAAAAAGGTGGAAAATGAGAAAATCACACTGCAGGGCCCAGAATATGACAAAAAAAAAAACATAAAAACGTTTAAAATTAAAAATTCACACTGTA
Source organism: Mus caroli (assembly GCF_978045245.1). Taxonomy (NCBI): domain Eukaryota; kingdom Metazoa; phylum Chordata; class Mammalia; order Rodentia; family Muridae; genus Mus; species Mus caroli. The sequence continues at coordinate 28,798 of NW_028227816.1, read as the reverse complement.
AGACCCAGAATATGGTGAGAAACCCTGAACAAGGTAGAAAAAGAGAATAACACTGCAGGACCCAGAATTGCAAAAATCATAAAAAACGTCGAAAATGAGAAAACCACACTGTAGGACCCAAAATATGCTGAGAAACCCTGAAAAACGTGAAAATAAAACTTCACACTGTCGGACACAGAATATGGCGATAAACCATGAAATAAGTGGAAAATTAATAATTCACACTGTATTAACCAGAATATGGCAAGAAATACAAAAAAAAAACGTGGAAAATAAAAAATTCACAGAAAAGGACCTGGAATATGGCAAGAAAACCTGAAAAAATGAAAATGAGAAAATCACACTGTAGGACCCCAGAATATGATGAAAAAACCTGAAAAACGTGGAAAATTAAAAACTCACACTGAAGGACCCAGAATATGGCGAGAAAACTTGATAAAAGTAGAAAATTAAAAACTCACACTGAAGGGCCCCAAATATGTCCAGGAAACCTGAAAAGAGTGGAAAACGAGAAAATCATACTGTCTGACACAGAATCACGAAAAAACTTCAAAAACGTGGAAATGAGAAAATCACACTGCACGACACAGAATATGCCAAGAAACCCTGAAAAACGTGAAAATTAAAAATTCACACTGTATTACCCACAATATGTCGAGAAACACTGAAAAAAGTGGACAATTAAAAATTCACACTGAAGGACCTGGTATATGGCAAGAAAACCTGAAAAACGTGGAAATGAGAATATCACACTGTAGGAACCAGAATATGTCGAGAAACCCTGAAAAACGTGATAATTAAAAATTCACACTATTGGGTCCAGAATATGGCGAGAAACCCTGAAAAAAGTAGAAAATTAAAAACTAACACTGAAGGACCACAAATATGGCGAGAAAACCTGAAAAAGGTGGAAAATGATAAATCAAACTGTAGGCCCCAGAATTACGAAAAAACTTGCAAAACGTGGAAAATGAGAAAATTACACTGCAGGACCAGAATATGATGCAAAAACCTGAAAAACGTGGAAAATTAAAATTCACACTGAAGGACCTTGAATATGGCGAGAAAACCTGAAAAACGAGGAAAATTAAAAACTCACACTGAAGGACCCAGAATATGGCGAGAAAACCTGATAAATGTAGAAAATTAAAAACTCACACTGAAGTGCCCCAAATATGTCCAGGAAACCTGAAAAGGGTGGAAAACGAGAAAATCATACTGTCTGACACAGAATCACGAAAAAACTTCAAAAACGTGGAAATGAGAAAATCACGCTGCACGACACAGAATATGCCGAGAAACCCTGAAAAACGTGAAAATTAAAAATTCACACTGTATTACCCACAATATGTCGAGAAACACTGAAAAAAGTGGACAATTAAAAATTCTCAGAAGGACCTGGTATATGGCAAGAAAACCTGAAAAACGTGGAAATGAGAATATCACACTGTAGAACCCAGAATATGACGAAAAAACCTGAAAAACGTGGAAAATTAAAAATTCACACTCAAAGACCTTGAATTTGGCGAGAAAACCTGAAAAACGCTAAAAATTAAAACCTCACACTGAAGGACCCAGAATATGGAGAGAAAACCTGAAAAACATGGAAAATTAAATATTCACACAGTAGGACCCAGGATATGGCAAGGAACACTGATAAATGTGGAAAATTAAAAATTCACACTGTAGGACCAGAATAGGGCAAGAAACCTTGAAATAGGTTGAAAATTAAAAATTCACACTGTAGGACCCAGATATGCCGAGAAAACCTGAAAAAGTTGGAATATGAGAAAAATCACACTGTCAGACCCAGAATATGTCGAGAAACCCTGAAAAACGTGATAATTAAAAATTCACACTATTGGGTCCAGAATATGGTGAGAAACCCTGAAAAAAGTAGAAAATTAAAAACTCACACTGAAGGATCCCAAATATGGCGAGAAAACCTGAAAAAGGTGGAAAATGATAAATCACACTGTAGGCCCCAGAATTATGAAAAAAACTTGCAAAACCTGGAAAATAAGAAAATTACACTGCAGGACCCAGCATATGATGCAAAAACCTGAAAAACATGGAAAATTAAAATTCACACTGAAGGACCTTGAATATGGCAAGAAAACCTGAAAAACGAGGAAAATTAAAAACTCACACTGAAGACCCAGAATATGGCGAAAAAATCTGAAAAATGGAAAATTAAATATTCACACTGTAGGACCCAGAACCTGGCAAGAAACACAGAAAAATGTGGAAAATTAAATATTCACGCTGTAGGACCCAGAACATGGCAAGAAACACTGAAAAAAATGGAAAATGAGAAAATCACACTGTAGGACCTCGAATATTATGAATAAAACTTAAAAACTTTGAAAATTTAAAATTCACACTGTACTAACGAGAATATGGCAAGCAACCCTGAAAAAAAGTAGAAATTAAAAAACTCACACAAAAGGACCCCGAATACGGCGTGAATACATGAAAAAGGTGGAAAATGAGAAAATCACACTGCAGGACGCAGAATATGACAAAAAAAAAAAACTTAAAAACGTTTAAAATTAAAAATTCACACTGTAAGACACAGAATATGGCGATAAACCCTGAAAATGGTGGAAAAAGAGAATAACACTGCAGGACCAAGATTTGAAAAAACCTAAAAACCGTCGAAAATGAGAAAACCACACTGTAGGACCCAGAATATGCCGAGAAACCCTGAAAAACGTGAAAATAAAAATTCACAGTCTGGGACCCAGAATATGGCGATAAAACATAAAAAAAGTGGAAAATTAAAAATTCACACTGTATTAACCAGAATATGGCAAGAAATAGAAAAAAAATGTGGAAAATTAAAAATTCACAGAAAAGGACCTGGAATATGGCAAGAAAACCTGAAAAAGGTGGAAAATGAGAAAATCACACTGCAGGGCCCAGAATATGACAAAAAAAAAAACATAAAAACGTTTAAAATTAAAAATTCACACTGTAAGACCCAAAATATGGTGAGAAACCCTGAAAAAGGTAGAAAAAGAGAATAACACTGCAGGACCCAGAATTGCAAAAAACATAAAAAACGTCTAAAAAGAGAAAACCACACTGTAGGACCCAAAATATGCTGAGAAACCCTGAAAAACGTGAAAATAAAACTTCACACTGTCGGACACAGAATATGGCGATAAACCCTGAAAAAGGTGGAAAAAGAGAATAACACTGCAGGACCCAGAATTGCAAAAAAAGCTAAAAAACGTCGAAAATGAGAAAACCACACTTTAGGACCCAGAATATGCCGAGAAACCCTGAAAAACGTGAAAATAAAAATTCACACTGTTGGACACAGAATATGGCGATAAACCATGAAAAAGTGAAAAATTAAAAATTCACACTGTATTAACAAGAATATGGCAAGAAATACAAAAAAAAAGGTGGAAAATTAAAAATTCACAGAAAAGGACCTGGAATATGGCAAGAAAACCTGAAAAAGATGAAATGAGAAAATCACACTGTAGGACCCCAGAATATGATGAAAAAACCTGAAAAACGTGGAAAATTAAAAACTCACACTGAAGGACCCAGAATATGGCGAGAAAACCTGAAAAACAAGGAAAAATAAAAACTCACACTGAAGAACCCAGAATATGGCGAGAAAACCTGATAAAAGTAGAAAATTAAAAACTCACACTGAAGGGCCCCAAATATGTCCAGGAAACCTGAAAAGGGTGGAAAACGAGAAAATCATACTGTCTGACACAGAATCACGAAATAATTTCAAATACCTTAAAAACCTTAAAAACCTTAAAAATTCACACTGTTGGACCCATAATATTGCGAGAAAACATGAAAATACTGGAAAATTAAAAAATCACACTGTATTGCCCAGAATATGGCGAGAAAACCTCAAAAAAACGGACAATTCAAAATTCACACTGAAGGACCTGGAATATGGCGAGACAACCTGAAAAACAAGGAGATTAAAAACTCACACTAAAGGACCCAGAATATGAGGAGAAAACCTGAAAAACAAGGAAAATTAAAAACTCACACTGAAGGACCTAGAAAAAAATAGAAAATTAAAAACTCACAGTGAAGGACCCCATTAATGGCGACAAAACCTGAAGAAGGTGGAAAATGAGAAAATCACACTATAGGACCCAGAATTACGAAAAAACTTGAAAAACCTGGAAAATGAGAAATTCACACTGAAGGACCCAAAATATGCCAAGAAACCCTGAAAAACGTAAAAATTAAAAATTCACACTGAGGACCTGGATTATGGCAAGAAAACCTGAAAAAAGTGGAAATGATAAAATAACACTGTAAGACCCTGAATATGACGAAAAAAACGGAAAAACCTGGAAAATTCAAAATTCCCACTGAAGGACCTGGAATATTGCGAGAAAACCTGAAAAACAAGGAAAATTAAAAACCCACAATGAAGGATCCAGAATATGGAGAGAAAAACCTGAAAAACAAGGAAAATTAAAAACTCACACTGAAGGACCCAGAATATGGCGAGAAAACCTGATAAAAGTAGAAAATTAAAAACTCACACTGAAGGACACTGAATATGGCGAGAAAAAATGAAAAAGTTGGAAAATGAGAAAATCACCCTGTAGGACCCAGAATTACAAAAACACTTGAAAAACGTGGAAAATGAGAAAATCAAACTGCAAGACTCAGAATATGCCGAGAACCTCTGAAAAACGTGGTGCATTAAAAATTCACACTGTTGGACCCAGAATATGGTGAGAAACCCTAAAAAAATTCGAAAATAAAAAACTCACACTGAAGGACCCCAAATATGGCGATAAAAACTAAAAAAGGTGGAAAATAAGAAAATCACACTGTAGGACCAAGAATTAGGAAAAAAACTTGAAAAACGTGGAAAATGAGAAAATCACACTGCAGGACTCAGAATATGCCGAGAAACCCTGAAAAACGTGAAGATTGAAAATTCATACTATCGGATCCAGAATATGCCGAGAAACCCTGAAAAAATGTAGAAAATTAAAAACTCACAGCGAAGGACCCCAAATATGTTGAGAAAACCTGAAAAATGTGGAAAATGAGAAAATCACACTGTAGGACCCAGAATTAGGAAAAACTTCAAAAACAGGAAATGAGAAAATCACACTGCAGGACCCAGAACATGCCGAGAAACTCTGAAAAACGTGAAAATTAAAAATAGACACTGTATTACCCACAATATGGCGAGAAACCATGAAAAAAGTGGAAAATTAAAAATTCACACTGAAGGACCTGGAATATGGCAAGAAAACCTGAAAAATATGGAAATGAGAATATCATGCTGTAGACCCAGAATATGACAAAAAAAACCTGAAAAACGTGGAAAATTAAAAATTCACACTGAAGGACCTTGAATATGGCGAAAAAAGCTGAAAAACGAGGAAAATTCAAAACTCACACTGAAGGACCCAGAATATGGCAAGAAAAGCTGAAAAACATGGAAAATTAAATATTCACACTGTAGGAAGCAGCATATGGCGAGAAAAACTGAAAAATGTGGAAAATTAAAAATTCACACTGTAGGACCAGAATATGGCAAGAAACCTTGAAAAACGTGGAAAATTAAAAATTCACACTGTAGGACCCAGATATGCCGAGAAAACCTGAAAAAGTTGGAACATGAGAAAATCACACTGTAGGACCCAGAATATGACGAAAAAAACTTAAAAACGTTAAAAATTAAAAATTCACACGTTAGGACCCAGAACATGGCGAGAAACACTGAAAAATGTGTAAAATTTAAATTCACACTGTAGGACCCAGAATATGGCGAGAAACACTGAAAAACTTGGAATATATAAAATTCACACTGTATGACCCAGATTAAGGCTAGAAACCCTGAAAAAAGTAGAAAATTAAAAACTCACACTGAAAGTCCCCAAATATGGCGAGAAAACATGAAAAAGGTGGAAAATGAGAAAATCACACTGTAGGATGCAGAATTATGAAAAAACTTGAAAAACGTGAAAATGAGAAAATCACACTGCAGGACCCAGAATATGCCTAGACACCCTGAAAAAAGTGGAAATTAAAAATTCACACTCTTGGACCCATAATATTGCGAGAAAACATGAAAATACTGGAAAATTAAAAAATCACACTGTATTGCCCAGAATATGGCGAGAAAACCTCAAAAAAATGGACAATTCAAAATTCACACTGAAGGACCTGGAATATGGCAAGACAACCTGAAAAACAAGGAAAATTAAAAACTCACACTAAAGGAACCAGAATATGAGGAGAAAACTTGAAAAACAAGGAAAATTAAAAACTCACACTGAAGGACCCAGAAAAAAAAAATAGAAAATTAAAAACTCACAGTGAAGGACCCCAAAAATGGAGACAAAACCTGAAGAAGGTGGAAAATGAGAAAATCACACTATAGGACCCAGAATTACGAAAAAACTTGAAAAACCTGGAAAATGAGAAATTCACAGTGAAGGACCCAAAATATGCCAAGAAACCCTGAAAAACGTGAAAATTAAAAATTCACACTGAGGACCTGGCAAGAAAACCTGAAAAAAGTGGAAATGAGAAAATTACACTGTAAGACCCTGAATATGACGAAAAAAACGGAAAAACTTGGAAAATTAAAAATTCCCACTGAAGGACCTGGAATATGGCGAGAAAATCTGAAAAACAAGGAAAATTAAAAACTCACAATGAAGGATCCAGAATATGGAGAGAAAAACCTGAAAAACAAGGAAAATTAAAAACTCACACTGAAGGACCCTGAATATGGTGAGAAAACCTGATAAAAGTAGAAAATTAAAAACTCCCACTGAAGTACCCCAAATATGGCAAGAAAACCTGAAAAGGTTGGAAAATGAGAAAATCACACTGTAGGAATTACGAAAAAACTTGAAAAACGTGGAAAATGAGAAAAACACACTGCAGGAACCAGAATATGCCGAGAAACCCTGAAAAACATGAAAAATAACAATTCACACTGTAGGATCTAGAATATGGCGAAAAAACATGAAAAAAGTAGAAAATTAGAAATTTACACTGTAGGATCCAGAATATGCAAAGAAAACCTGAAAAAGGTGCAAAATTAATAAATCACACTGTAGGACCCAGAATAGTATGAAAAAAACTTAAAAACGTGGAAAGTTAATAATTCACACTGTAGGACCCAGAATATGGCGAGAAACCCTCAAAAACGTGGAAAATTAAAAATACACGCTGTAGGACCCAGAATATCTGGAGAAACCCTGAAAAAATTAGAAAATTAAAAACTCAAACTTAAGGATCCCGAATATGGCGAGAAAACTAGAAAAAGGTTATGGAAAATGAGAAAATCACACTGTATGACCCAGAATTGCAAAAAAACTTGAAAAACGTTGAAAATGACAAAATCACACTTTAGGACCTAGAAAATGTCGTGAAACCCTGAAAAACGTGAAAATTAAAAATTCACACGGTAGGACCGAGTATATGGTGAGAAACCATGAAAAAAGTAAAAAATTAAAAACTCACACTGAAAGACCCTGAATATGGCAAGAAAACCTGAAAAAGGTTGAAAATGAGAAAATCACACTATAGGATCCAGAATATGTCGAGAAACCCTGAAAAACGTGAAAAGTTAAAAATACATGCTGTAGGACCCAGAATATGGCGAGAAACCCTGAAAAAATTAGAAATTAAAAAACTCACAATGAAGGACTCCAAATATGGCAAAAAAACACTGAAAAAGGTGGAAAATGAGAAAATCACACTGTTTGACCCAGAATTAGGAAAAAACTTGAAAAACGAGGAAAATGAGAAAATAACACTGCAGGGCCCAGAATATGCCTAGAAATCCTGAAAAACGTGAAAATTGAAAATTTACACTGTTGGACACAGAATATGGTGAGAAACATTGAAAAAAGTGGAAAATTATAAATTCACACTGTATTACCCATAATATGGAAAGAAACCCTGAAAAACGTGGAAAATTAAAAATTAACACTGAAGGACCTGGAATATGGATAGAAAACTTCAAAAATTTGGATATGAGAAAATCACACTGTAGGACCCAGAATATGACAAAAAAAAACCCTGAAAAACGTGGAAAATAAAAATTCACACTGAAGGACCAGGAATATGGCGAGAAAACCTGAAAAACCAGGAAAATTAAAAACTCACACTGAAGGACCCAGAATATAGCGAGAAACCGTGAAAAAAGTAGAAAATTTAAAACTGACACTGAAGGACCACGAATATGGCGAGAAAACCTGAAAAAGGTGGAAAATGAGAATAATCACAGTGTAGGAACAAGAATTGCGAAAAAATATGAAAAAAGTCGAAAATGAGAAAATCACACTGTAGCACCCAGATTATGCTGAGAAACCCTAAAAACGTGGAAAATTAAAAATACACTCTGTAGGACCCAGAATATGGCGAGAAACCCTGAAAAAGGAGAAAATTACAAACTTAAACTGAAGTAACCCAAAAATGGCAAGAAAACCAGAAAAAGGTGGAAAATGAGAAAATCACAGTGTAGGACCCAGAATAGCGGAAAAACTTGAAAAATATCGAAAATGAGAAAATCACACTGTAGGGCCCAGTATATGACAAAAAAAACCCGAAAAACGTGGAATATTAAAAATACACGCTGTAGGACACAGAATAGTCGAGAAACCCTGAAAAATTAGAAAATTAAAAACTCACACTGAAGGACCCCAAATATGTCGCGAAAACCTGAAAAAAATAGAAAATTAAAAATTCATACTGAAGGATCCCGAATATGGCAAGAACACCTGAAAAAGTTGGAAAATGAGAATAATCACACTGTAGTACCCAGAATTGGGAAAAAAAAAACTTGAAAGGAGTAGAAAATGAGAAAATCACACTGTACGACCCAGAATATGAAGAAAAAACCTGAAAAACGTGGAAAATTAAAAAATCACACTGAAGGAACCCGAATATGGTGAGAAAATTTGAAAAACGAGGTAAATTAAAAACTTACACTGAAGGACCCAGAATATGGCTAGAAAACCTGAAAAAAGTAGAAAATTAAAAACTCACACAGAAGGACCCAGAATTATGTAAAAACTCGAAAAACGTGGAAAATGAGAAAATCACACTGCAGGACCCAGAATATGCCGACAAACCCTGATAAACGTGAAAATTAAAAATTCACACTGTACGACACAGAATATGGCGAGAATCCATGAAAAAAGTGGAAAATTAAAAATTCACACTGTATTACACAGAATATGGCGAGAAATACTGAAAAGCGTGGAAAATTAAAAATTCACACTGAAGGACCTGAAATATGGCAAGAAAACCTGAAAAACCTGGAAATGAGAAAATCATACTGTAGGACCCAGAATATGACTAAAAATCCTGGAAACATGGAAAATTAAAAATTCATACCAAAGTACCTTGAATATGGCGAGAAAACCTGAAAAAAAGAGTAAAATTAAAAACTCACACTGAAGGACCCAGAATATGGCGAGAAAACCTGAAAAAAGTAGAAAATTAAAAATACACGCTGTAGGACCCAGAATATGGCGAGAAACCCTGACAATGGGTGGAATTTAAAAACTCACACTGAAGAACCCCCAAATATAGCAAGAAAACCTGAAAAAGGTGGAAAATGAGAAAATCACACTGAAGGACCCAGAATAACAGAAAAACTTGACAATCTTGGAAAATAAGAAAATCACACTGCAGGACCCAGAATATTCCGAGAAATCCTGAAAATCGTGAAATTTAAAAATTCACACTATGGGACCCAGAATATGGCCCTGCCTTGCCTAGCCTAGCCTAGCCCACCCTAGCCCTGCCTAGCCCAGCCTAGCCCTGCCTAGCCCTGCCTAGCCCTGCCTAGCCCTGCCTAGCCTTGCCTAGCCCTGCCTAGCCCTGCCCCGCCTAGCCTAGCCCTGCCTAACCCAGCCCTTCCCTGCCTAGCCTAGTCTAGCATAGCCTAGCCCTGCCCTGCCCTGCCCTGCCCTGCCCTGCCCTGCCCTGCCCTGCCCAGCCTAAACCTGCTTAGGCTAGCCCTGCCTAACCTAGCACTGCCCTGCCTAGCCTAGCCCTGCCTGCCTGACCCTGTTTTTAACCAGGCTGGCCTCGAAATCAGAAACTGACTGCCTCTGCCTCCAGAGTGCTCTCATTAAGAGCTCGAGCCACCACTGACTGTTGGGTTTTCTAAGTCTTACATTGGTATGGTGTCTGTTTCTCAGCTGTGAAACCCTAATTAAGTCATGTAGTCAGTCCTAGGTCAGCCATAGATACAGAGTGAGGCATTATCTAAAACAAAACAAAACAAAAAATAGAAATAATAAAACAAATAAATTAAGCAACAACATGATATCTTTTCTTTCTTTAGATGATACTCAGAACTTGAAGCAGTTCACCCATGAGACCTCAGCTCTGGACATTGAGGCTGTTTCCCTAACAAGTATTAGGGCTGAACCTGAGGGGTTCTACTGCTGAGCTGTGTCCCCCACTTTAAAAAAAAAAGTTGTTTTCAAAGGCTGCAGGTTCTTAGCACTGTTGCTTATTACAGTTGAGTCACAGCCCTGAACTTTCAGTGGTAGTTAAAGGCACTGAGAAGGGCTTCCTATAGACATAAAAGGCCAAGTCTTTGTTATTAAAAAGTTAATCTGGATTCCCCTACCCCCTGGCATCCTAAGAATTCCTAGAAAGGAAGACAGGGACCTGGGCAGAAGGGTGCAAGGCTACTGGTGTTTGTAAGTGGTAACAGAAGGCTTTCTCTTGTTGGTACCCTACCCCAAGTTACACTGTCACTTCTTTTTCCTTGTTGTTGTTTTCTCGGTTTGTATTCTCTACATAGCCCCTTTCCCTTCCTAACCTTGGTGGTCCTGAATCTTACTGTCCTTGAACTCAGTGATTTGCCTGTCTTGCTGGGATGAAACTGTGAGCTACCATCCAGAAGGAAGCACCCTGCTGAGGTTAGATTGGGGTCTCTTCCAGTTTCCTCTATGAACATGCATATGGCAGGCCTGGTCTTTCTGTTTTTCTTTTCCTTTTCTTTTTAAAGATTTATTAATTTATTATATTTAAATATGCTGTAGCTATCTTCAGACACTCCAGAAGAGGGTGTCAGATTCTGAAGAATATAAATCATTCTTATTGTATGCATATGATGTATATAATCACACCCTCACATATACTAAAAAAAAAAAATAATGAAAGATGGGGCTACAGAGAGGGCTCAACAATTAAGAGCATTGTCTCCTCTTCCAGAGAACCTGGGCTCAATTACCAGTATATATATGGTGGCCCATCTCCAGTTCCAGGGGATCTAATACTCTGTTCTGGAGTCTGTGGGCACAGCATACACATGCAAAACACCCTTACACTAAAAATAAAATAGATCATTGAGAGAGAGGAGAGAGAGGGGGTGAGAGAGAGGGGAGGTAATCATACCTCCTGACAAGTTTGAACCTGAGCTTCATCACTTACACAAATAAATAAATGCAAAATATTTTTTATAAATTAACTCTGCCATTTACCTTTAAAAATTCCTAGAAAACAAGTTCTATGAGTAACAGATATATTTACTATATCTAAAGGAGAGTGATGAGCATATTCTCTAAATAGAAAAAGGTCTGTTAGTCTTAGAAATGGAAAAGACACACCAAGGAAGATTTGTAATTACATAATGACGCAGCTCAGCCCAGCTCTTAGGTTGGAAATAAGACTCGAGAATAGGATACACCTGAAGACAGACAGCCATTGCTTTTTGTTTGGGAGGCTGAAAGGATACACCTGAAGACAGCCATTGCTGTGTGTGCTTGATGGTAATCTGGTAATTTTTTTTTTAATTTTTAAATACTTTTTATCCTTTTTTCCTTCCTTCCTTCCTTCCTTCCTTCCTTCCTTCCTTCCTTCCTTCCTTCCTTCCTTCCTTTCTTTCTTTCTTTCTTTCTTTCTTTCTTTTTTCTTTCTATCTTTCTTTCTTTCTTTCAATTATTATTTTTTTCTCAGAACAGGTTTCTCTGTGCAGCCCTGGCTGACTTGGAACTCCCTCTGTAAGCCAGGGTGACCTTGAATGCAGAAATCTGCCTGAGACTAAAGGTGTGTTCCACAATTGCCTCAGCTCTACTCTAATTCTGTGTATGAATGTATATGTGTATGAATAGAAGTAATATTAATCCATTAATATCTCTTTTTCCTAAAATTCATGTCATTCCTCCTTATCTTTCTCTCTCATTCCCTGTTTGTGTGCATGTGTTTGTTAGTCTAGGGTACACAGATTAAAGAAATCATATTTCCCACGGATTCTTAGAAATAAACAAGGAAGCCAGGTGTGGTGGATCACCCCTTTAATCTCAGCACTTGGCAGGCAGAGGCCGGCAGATTTCTGCATTCCAGGCCATCCTGGTCTACAGAGTGAGTTCCAAGACACCCAGGGCTACACAAAGAAACACTGTCTTGAACGCCCCTCCCTCCTAAAAATAATAAAGATATAATAGACAAAAAGCAAGAGAAAAACATGTGGCCATGGCTGCTGGTGGCTTTTCAGTGACTCCTCACCCTTCTTCACTTGATTCAGTTAAGTTCTATTCCACTAGTAGCTGGGAAAGAAGGGGAAGAAACAGAAGCAACCTGGAACAATAGGTCTCGTGACGGCCAGCCACCTCCATCTTGAGAAGGGTGGTCATTCAGCAGACAAGATGGCCGCCATCCACATGTCGCTTTCAGCATGGTGAGGTCAATGTGTCAATGTTCAACGGAGTGACAGAACAAGGAAGTAGACATGCAGACAACAGACATGCAGGCACACCACCTCCCTTCCCTTCTGTTGTTTGGGAAAAGACACACAATTTTTATTATTTACAGTAAGCCTTAAAAAGCACTCTGACAGCCTCGCAGATATCTACCTTCTATGTGATTAGAATTTCCGTTTTTTTTAATTAATTCTCAGGAGTTGCATGGTGACTTGTCCTAGGTTATGGTGCCCTCTTCTGGCATGTAGTCATTAGGCAGCAGATAGAGCACACACACACACACACACACACACACACACACACACACACTTACATTGAAAACTAATAGTAATAATAAAAACAAACAAACAAGCAAGCAAGCAAGCAAACAAACTAAGAAATATATAAATAAGAGGGAAAAAGAGATTCTGGCTTCTGCCAGGCTGTGTGGGTGGCAAAGGCAGGCAGGCAGAGAAGACCTCTGTGAATTTGAGGCTACCCAAGCCTACACTGATAGTTCCAGAACAGACTGCCTGGGCTACACCAAGAGAAACCCTACCTCGAGGCAAAAGAAAACAAAAGCAGAGAAAGTTCTGGCTTTCATTTTACTGACCTGTCTGTCTGTCTTTCTTTCACCAGGCTGGCCTTGAACTCAGAAACTGACTGCCTCTGCCTCCAGAGTGCTCTCATTAAGAGCTTGAGCCACCACTGAATGTTGGGTTTTCTAAGTCTTACCTTGCTCTTGGTGTCTGTTCTCAGCTGTGAAACCCTAATTAACATATGAAGTCAGTCCTGGGTCAGCCAGAGCTACAGACTGAGGCCTTATCTAAAACCAAATAAAACAAAAAAAAAAACAACATATAGAAATAATAAAATACATAAATTAAGCAACCACATCATATCTTTTCTCTCTCTAGATGGTACTCAAAAATTGCAGCAGTTTGCCTGTGAGACGTCAGCTCTGGACACTGAGGCTGTTTCCCTACCAAGTAATAGGGCTGAACTTGAGGAGCTCTACAGCTCAGTTGTGTCCCCTGCTTTTTTTAAAAAACGAGTTGTTTTCAAAGGCTGCAGGTTCTTACCACTGTTGCTTGTTACAGATGAATTATAGCCCTGAACTTTCAATGGTACTTAAAGGCACAGACAGGTGCTTCCTATACACATAAGAGCCCAAGTCTTGTGGTCATAACCAGTGGTAATAACCTGGGCGGAAGGGTGCAAGGCTTCTTCTGTTTGTAAGTGGTAACAGAAGGCTTTCTCTTGTTGGTACCCTATCACAAGCTACACTGTCTATTCTTTTTCCTGGTTAGTGTTTCCTTGCTTTGTTTTCCCTACATAGCTCCTTTTTCTTCATAGCATTGGCTGTCCTGAACCAGGCAGTCCTTGAAATCAGTGATTTGCCTGTCTTGCCTGGATTACACTCTGAGCTACCCTCCAGAGGGAAGCAACCTGCTGAGGTTAGACTGCTCTCTCTCCAGGTTTCCCCTATGAACATGCAAATGGCAGTCCTGCCTGGTCTTTCTTTTTTTTTATCCTTTTTAAAAAATGTTTATTCATTTATTTATGTATTTATTAGATATAAGTACACTGTAGCTGTCTTCAGACACTCCAGAAGAGGGTGTCAGATTCTGGAGAATCTAAATCCCTCTTATTGTCTGCATATGATGTACATAAACACAGCCTCACATATACTTCTAAAAATTTAAAGATGGGTGGGGCCACTGTAAGGTCTCAACAATTAACAGCATTTTCTCCTCTTCCAGAGAACCTGGGCTCAACTACCAGCAACTATATGGTGGCCCATCTCCAGTTCCAGGGGATCTGATACTCTGTTCTGGCTTCTGTGGGCACAGTATACACATGCAAAACACCCTTACCCTAAAAATAAAATACATCATTGAGAGAGAGAAAAGAGGGCATTTGAGAGAGAGAGAGGAGAGGTCATCGTACCTCTTGACAGGTTTGAAAAATCAGAGCTTCATCACTCACACAAATAAATAACTGCAATATATTTTTTAAACAAACTCTGCCATTTACCCTTAAAAATATCAAAAAAACAAGTAATTTCTATGAGCAACAGTTATATTTACTGTATCTAAAGGATAGTCATGAGCATATTCTCTAAACAGAAAAAGGTCTGGTAATCTTAGAAATGGAAAAGAGAAACCAAGTCTTTCTTCATATAAAAGCATACAGTAAGTGAACATTTAAAACTACAAGAGGCTACAGTGTGGCATGGCTGTGGAGATGGGTCCAACCTTGGGAAAGTCACATGTGAACCCCTTTAAGTTGGGGTTGCAGGGAGGTGATGATTGGTTCCTTCCTATGCTGGTTCTTTTGTGCCTCTTCCTTCCACGATTAGGAAGGTTTGCAATTACATAATGAGGCAGCTCAGCCAGGCCTTAATTTGGAAATAGGACTAGAGGATAGGATACACCTGAAGACAGACAGCCATTGCTCTGTGTTCTTGATGCTTCAATGGAAGCATCTGGTATTCTGTGTGCAGTGTGATAGGTCCCATTCCAGAGGCATAGGTAAGAACCAGATTCCTGGCACTCTGACAGAAAAGGACCTAGGAGAAGCCCCGAGGGTGGGTGTGGATAGGACATTGCCTGAGCCTCCTTTGGCTCAGATCCGTACCCCTGGATTGGTTGGACCCTCACTAGCATCCCCAACTTAACCCTACTGACATCTAGGTTAGTCATTTGAGCTCTAGTTGGATTCCCTTGACTGACCTGTTGGCCCCTATGGCCACCCTAAGTCAGCTCCCAGATCCTGTGCCACCTAGGCTCAGACTTGACAGGCTATGTCTGTTAACAACAAAATCAGGGTGCCAGACTCACAGGAGACATTTCTTACATTTAGATTACGTTCAGTTTGGGGGAAACAGAGGACAACACAGATGTCGGTTGAGGCCAATATACAGTTTAGTAAGCAAATACTGATCAGATGCGCAAAGACCTGCTACAGCGATGGAAACAGGTTTAACCATGCTCCTCCAGTGCCAGCCATGGCTTTGCCTGTCTGCATTGTATTTCTATGATATGCCAACGGAGCAGGTGCTCACCAAGGATTTGCTCTGGGGATGCTTACCCAGTGGTGGTCACAATTAGTAAACTTCTAAGCTAAAGAACAGTTCCCCATCTAGCACAGTCGTTAGAGCACGAGATTATTAATCTCAGGTCGTTGGTTTGAGCCCGAAGTTGGAGGAGATGTTATTTTAGTTGGGTCTCGACTGGAGAAAATGCTGGCACTTCCCAGGAGTGCCCCATGGTTGGGGTTCTGCTTTCTGTATCTCTGACATTAGAACTGGAGGTAGGGAGTATTTGGTGGGTCTTTTGCTCTGCTTGAAGCAGCACTGGGTGTACTAAATTGCAGTGGGTGCAAGTGTTACAGACTCTACACTAGTTTTGACATTCTCGAGCAATTGGGGCACTGGGTAGTCTTGGATTACCCTTTTCAGGTAGATCTGAAACTCAATTCTTTTGGTGTTTACTGAATTCAACCAGAGGATTTCAAGATATCCCTCTTAGAAAGACTAGCTGGAGCTTCTCTTTAAGGCTTGTTGGTCCTACCCCTAGAGGATTCTCGCTTAGAGTCTGAGAGGATCTTCCTAAATTCAAATCTTGGACCAGTCCTCTTCTTTTGCCAATCAAACCCTGAGGATTAAAAGTCAACCTTGGCTCCTTAGAAGGTATGACTAAACAAATGAAAATTGAAATTCGTAAGTACCCAAAGTGGTATTTTTGGTTGGTTTCTTTGGACCTTGTTTTCTGTTTTAGGCAGAGTCTTCTTCCTTTACCTTAGGCTGCTCCTGACAAAGTCAAGGATAGCTGCATTTCTAATCTTCATGCCTTCACTTCTTGTGTGCTGGAAAGTTAGGCATGTGTATTAATCTGGTGTTCAGGTTGGAACCCAGGCTTAGGCAAGCAATTAGATGAGCTACAGCATCAGCTCATAACTCAAAATGTCCACCAAGAATTGCTGGCATTATTCAAATTAGCCTGAAGGATACAAATATTGGAAAATGTTGGAATTAAAAAAATCAATCCAGCTGCTCTGGCAAATCAGGGAGAACTGGAGCAGGCCTCTGAGATGCACCAGCTTCTAGTCAGGTCTTTAGTGTATTTGACATACCCTGAGCTACATGAGAAGAAACACAAATAGCTAAAACAGGATTGTGAGACTAGCTGCAAGACATGTGGCTGGCAAATAAAAACCGCTTTGAAATTTGCCAGTAGCCCTTAAGTGCAAATCTGGTTCCAGATCACTGGCCTTTAATCAACACTAGTTTGCTTGGGTCCAACCCACAGGACCCAAAACGTAGTCAAGAGCCTGTGACCTCTTCAGATTTGCTGGACTAGCTTTTTTCAGGTTCCCTGGTGCGCAGATCTAAGAAAGGAGAGGTGCTGCCAAACCTGGCTAGGGTCTCAGCTTTGCGAATCTGCCTTGGAACTTCCCTTTTTTCCATAATCTCCATAAAAAGGCAAAGGATTTTTACATTTAAGAAGTCCTTGCACTTCGGATAGGAAACATACTCCAAGAACCACCTTCAGACCTCTGGCCTCTGTAGAGTCCTGACTGAGCCTGGGTCTCCCAGCTCAGTGTTTTGAAATCACAAGGTGGATTCCTGTGCAGAGAATGATTAGATGCGAGTAGGAGGAATGAGTCCTTCTAGGGTTCTGTGAGCTGGAAGGTGCAGTGTGGACTGAACCGAACAAGCCTCAGATTCTGCCGAATTTTCACCACTGGGTAAACTGCCAGATACCATGAAAGAAGAGAGGGACTCCTCTAAGGAGTCGCTTCGGGCATCTCTCCAGGGTGGGAGGCTTGATTCAAACCCTGATACCTCTGGTGCTCTGGTGTCTACACTTCGAGGCTCCCGACGAAATCTTCAAGGACCTGAACAGTGGCCAGGCTTCCAAGGTGGCATTCAGTCCTGCGACTGTACGTGTGGGATGCAGAGAAGGCCCTGATTTCTTCTATCCAGCCTTACAGAATCAGCTGAGCTCTTTCCTTTTTCAGTAGGGGGCTGCCCCAACTTCTCTCTCAGCATCACTTTCATGCGCTTAGCTAATAGGCAAAAGTAACTGTTAGCTACTTTTAGAAGAGGCAAAAGTAGGTGTTAGCTGAAAGAAGAGGTCATTAATAAGGGAAGAACTAAATACATTTAGCTCTTTTGTCCACTGCCCCCACAACCCCGGCCCCCTGGTTGGTTCCCAGGCTGACTTTGAAATCTCCTTAACCTAGCCTCCGAAGTACTGCCCATACAGGAGTGAGTGATATCCATGTCACTTCATGTTTTTAGTAACAACCTCACAAAGGCATATTTAGTCTATTCTGGTCTACATGGCTGATAAAACCCGAGAGAGGGGTTATTTTTGTTTTTTAAATAAAACAAGCTGTGATGGATCAGCTCCTATCAGTGCGAAAGTCTTTTACTTCCCTCGACTAGAGAGGGAGGCAGAATACAGACTAGAAGATGGATGAGCAGGTAGGCCAAAAGAAGAGAGGTTGCTTGTTTGACAGTGACTGTGGACCTAAATAATGATTGGGGACCTGGGAGGGTCCAGGGAGAATAATAATTTTAGTGAATTATCCCGGTTAATTAATGGGTGATCTTCGGTTTGAATTTCTATTTAAAAATAAGAGCCAGTTCTGTGACTTCTAACATTCTTTCAAGGTGGGAAAAAGACTGCTGTTGGACTATGATTTGGGCTCCAGCAAATTGGTCTGTGATTTAGGGAGCACTGTGAAAGAAAAAAAAAAAACAGATACTTTGAGTCCAAGAGCAGCGATTGTTGGGAGAACCTTCCTGGAATAAGCACACGGAAACAACTGAGAGTGGAAGAGAGATGTCAAAGGTGGACCGAAGCCAAGACAGCTCCTGCAAGTCTTTGTAATTTCATTTTATACTTTAAAACCATAAGGTAGGGTGGAAAAGCTAGTGTTTAAGTGCTGGCATCAGTCAGCAGGCTGGGAAGGGCAATGGGCCACTGCCTCACCTGGCTCTTTAGGCCTCTCTGGTTCAGGTAGCAAGTGAAGCTGGGCTCTGCAAACAGAGTGCAAGCAACACTTTAGTAAACAACTAAGGAAATCAATAAATTGACACCAAATAATTGTTTTGGTAAAGCTAGTTTTACTTCACTATATTCTGGGAAATGGACTGGTCACTCACTGTGTCTTTGATAACGTATGTCTTGTTAGTGACTCTCCTTTCTTTCCTTTGTCCTTCCATCTTTTTCTATTTCCTTCCACCGTCTCCTCCTTACTCCCATCCTCCTTCCTTCTGTTGCACTGAAGAGTGCAGAGTGGCTATTGGCATGGTTTGTGAAGAATTACCCCTAAGAGTACTGCTCCAGGTGTTTGTGTTCTGGCTAGACTATCAGCTGGCTTTAAACCACAGAGTCATCAACCTGGAGGAGGAAGGGAGAGGAGGTCAAAGGCAGCAATAGAGTCTAAGCTGGAGCCAACAGACTCTGTTCTATTTTCTTAATCGATTGTCTTCTAGACAGCATCTTGGCACACAGCTCAAGATGGACTTGATTTCTCTGCCCCTTGTTCTTTCTTTCCCTCTCCACTTCTCCTCCCATTTTCCCAGGCAGGCTTCACATCCAATACACAACCAAGGATGATCTCAACCCCTCCACCCTTTAAAATGTATTAATCATTTCACTTGTTTATATTTCAAGTGTTATCCCCCTCCTGCTCTCCCCTCCCTGAGGCCCAACTTTTCCCCCTCCCCACCCAGCCACTCCCACCTAATCCCTCTAGTATCCCCCTTCTCTGGGGTATCAAGCCTCAACAGGACCAAGTGCCACCCCTCCCACTGATGCCAGACAAGGTAGTTCTCTGCTACATAAGTATTTTTAGTCATGAACCCGCCCATGTATACTCCTTTAGTTCGTAGATTACTCCCTGGGAGCTCTGAGGTGTCTGGTTAATTGATACTGTTGTTCGTCCTGTGGGGTTGCCATCCCCTTCAGCTCCTTCAGCCCTTCCCCTAATTTTTCCATTGGGGTCCCTACACTCAGTCCAATACTTTCTGTGAGTTTCTCCATCTGTCTTAGTCAGTTGCTGACAGAGGCTCTCAGAGGATACACAGACATACAAGGCTCCTGTCTGTAAGCACATCTTGGCATCAGCCGTAGTGTTGGGGTTTTGTGTCTGTGGGTAGAATACAGTGCTATAGTCTCTGGATGGCCTTTCCTTCAGTCTCTGCTCCATTTTTGTCCCAAAATTTCCTTTAGACAGAGACAAATTTCGGTATTTTTTTAAAATGGGTGGGTGTCCCCATCCCTCAACTGAGTCCCATGTCCATCTCCTGGATGTAGTCCCTTCAGGTTCCATCTCCCCTGTATTTCAGCTGTTGTTATCCCATTGAGATCTGGGAACCTCTTGAATTCCTGGCATCTGGAAATTTCTAGTGCATCTCCTAGTTCGCAAACCCCACTGCTACTTATTCCTATTCATTCTCCTGGCCCTCTAGACGTCTCTCCTGTCTCTTCCCATTCCTGACCCTGTCCTTCCTTCTTTCTTCCCCTCCCTTTCTCTCTCCCACCCTGATACCCCCTTCCTCTGCCTGCCATGATTATTTTGTTACCTCTTCTAAGTAGGTTTGAAGAAGGGACATTTTGGTCTCCCTTCTTGTAAAACTTCATTTGACTTTTAGTTGTCGCATGGGTATTCTGAGCTTTTGGGCTAAAATCCACTTATCGGTGAGTACATACCATGCAAGGCCTTTTGGATTTGGGTTACCTCACTCAAGAAAATATTTTCTAGTTCCATCCATGTGCCTACAACGTTTATGATGCGATCATTTTTTAATATCTGAGTAGTATTCCATTGTGTAAATGTACCACAGTTTCTGTAACAATTCTTCCATAGAGGGACATCTGGGTTGTTTCCAGCTCATGGTTATTAAAAATTAGGGTTCAGTGAACACATTGGTGCACGTATCTTTGTTCTGTGTTGGAGCATCTTTAAAGTATATGACAACACACTGGAGCATGTGAAACCACAGTGGAGAATGTGACACCACAGTGGAGCATTGTGACACCACAGTGGAGAAATGTGACACCACAGAGGAGTAGGATGACAGCACCGTGGAGCACTGTGACAACGAAGAGGAGCACTGTGACACCACAGAGGAGCACAATGACACCACAGTGGAGGAGTGTGACAACAGAGTAGAGCAGTGCAACATCAGAGTGGAACACTGTGACATCACTGTAAAGCACTGTAAAGCACTGTGACACCACGGTGGAGCACTGTGACAGCAGAGTGGAGTACTGTGACCCGAGAGTGGAGCACTGTGACACTACAGTGCAGCACTGTGACAGCACAGTGGACCACTGTGACAGCACAGTGGACCACTGTGGCATCAGAGTGGAGCATTGTGACATGACAGTTGAGCACTGTGACAGGACAGTGCAGAAGTGTGACAGTGAGAGGAGCACACTTACATCACTGTGGAGAACTGTGTCAGAAAGGTGGAACACTGTGACACAATAGTGTAGCAGTGTGACACCACAGTGGAGCACTGTGACAACACAGAGCAGCACGGTGACAGTAGAGTGGAGCAGTGTGACATGACACTGTCATGTAGAGCACTGATACCACAGTAGAGCACTGATAAACCACAGTGAGCACTGTGACACAACAGTGGACCATTGTGATACCACAGTGCAGCACTGTCTCCCCACAGTGAACCACAATGAAACTACAGTGGAGAACTCTGACAACACAGTGGAGCATGTGACACCACAGTGGAGCATTGTGACACCAGAGTGGAGAACTGTGATACCACAGTGGCATACTGTGACACCAAAGTGGAGCATTGTGACAACGAAGTGGAGCACTATGACACCACAGTGGAGCACTGTGAGATCACATTAGAGCAGGGTGACAACAGCTTAGAGAAGTGGGACATCACAGTGGAGCATTGTAAAACCACAGTTGAGCACAGTGACAGAGAAACCCTAAAAAACGTGAAACATAAAAAATAACACTGTAGGAACTGAAATATGGAAAGAAAAAGTGAAAATCATCAAATATGAGAAAATCACACTGTAGACCTTGAATATGGCGATAAACCCTGAAAAACGTCAAAAATTAAAAACTCACAATGTAGGACCTGGAATATTGTGAGAAACCCTGAAAAACAGTGGAAATTTAAAAACTTACACTCTACGACCAGGTATATGGCGACAAATACTGAAAAATGTGAAAAATGACAAACTCAAACGGTAGGAACAGAAATATGACAAGAAACCCTGAAAAACGTGCAAATTTAAAAACAAACACTGTAGGACCTGGAATATTGCAAGAAACACTGAAAAAAAAGTGGAAAATGAGAAACTCACGCTGTAGGACCTGGAATATGGGAAGAAACCCGGAAAAAGGTGGAAAATGAGACAACCACACTGTAGGACCTGGAATGTGTCTAGAAACCCAGAAAGAGGGGAAAAATGAGAAAATCATAATGCAGTACCTGGAATGTCGCAAGAAACCCTGAAAAACGTGAAAAATTAAAAACCTACCCTGTAGGACCTGGAATATGGCAAGAAAACGGAAATTCATTGAAAATGAGAAAATCACACTGTAGGGCCTGGAATATGGAGAGAAACTTTGAAAAACGTAGAAATTAAAAACTCACACTGTAGAACCTGGAATATGGCAAGAAAACCTGAAGAACGTGGAAAATAAAAATATAATAGTGTATTACCAGGGACATGGCAAAAAAACATGGTGGCTCAAAACCATCCGTAACGAGATCTGGCTCCCCCTTCTGGAGTGTCTGAGGACAGCTACAGTGTACTTACATATAATAAATAAATAAATCTTTAAAAAAGAAAATATGAAAATAACACTGCAGGAACTGGTATAAGGCTAGAAACATTGAAAAATGAGAAACTCAAACTATAGGAATTGGAATATGTTGAGAAACCTTGACAAACATGGAAAATTGAAAACTTACACTATAGGACTGGGAATATGGCAAGAAATCCTGAAAATCATGAACAATGAGAAAATCAAACTGTAGAAGCTGGAATATGGCAAGAAACCCTGAAACACGTGGAAAATTAAAAACTCACACTGTAGGTCCTGGAATATGGCGAGAAACTCTAAAAAACATGGAAAATGGAATTTAAAACTGTAGGAACTGGATATGGTGAAAAACTCTGAAAAATGTGGAAAATTAAAAATTAAACCTGTAGGACATGGAATATGGCGAGAGACCCTGAAAAACGTGGAAAATGAGAAAATGACACTGTAGGACTTGGAATATAGTAAGAAAACCTTTAAAAAGTGGAAAATAAAAATAACTAACAGTGTAGGACCTAAACTATGACAAGAAAACTTCAAAATCCTGAAAAATGAGAAAATCAAACTGTAGGACGTGGAATATGGCAGGAAAACCTGAAAAAAATTGAAAATAAAAAACTCACACCCAATAACCTGCAAATTATGAAAAATGAGAAAATCACACTGTAGGACCTGGAATATGGAGAGAAACACTCGAAAATGTAGAAAATTAAAAACTCACAGTAAAGGAACACAAATATGGTGAGAAAACCTGAAAAAGGTGGAAAATGAGAAAATCACACTGTAAGACACAGAATTACAAAAAAAAAACTTGAAAAACATGGAAAATGAGAAAATCACACTGTAGGACACTGAATATGCTGAGAAACCCTGAAAAACATGAAAATTAAAAATTCATACTGTTGGACCGAATATATGGCAAGAAACCATGAAAAAAGTGGAAAATTAGAAAATCACACTGTATTACCCAGAATATGGCGAGAAATACTGAAAAATGTAGAAAAATAAAATTCACACTGAAGGACAGGGAATATTGCAAGAAAACCTGAAAAACGTGGAAATGAGAAAATCACACTGTAGGACCCTGAATATGACGAAAAAACCTGAAAAACTTGGAAAATTATAAATTCACAGTGAAGGACCCGGAATATGGCGAGAAAACCTGAAAAACAAGGAAAATTAAAAACTCACACTGAAGGACCCAGAATATGCCGAGAAACCCTGAAAAACGTGAAAATTAAAAATTCACACTATCGCACCCAGAATATGGTTAGAAACCCTGAAAAAAGTAGAAAATTAAAAACTCACAGTGAAGGATCCCAAAAATGGCAAGAAAACTAGAAATAGGTGGAAAATTAGAAAATCACACTGTAGGACCCAGAATGATTATAAAACTGAAAAACGTGAAAAATGAATAAATCACACTGCAGGACCCAGAATGTGCCGAGAAACCCTGAAAAACGTGAAAATTAAAAATCCACACTGTCAGACCCAATATATGGCAAGAAACCATGAAAAAAGTGGAAAATGAGAAAATCACACTGTATTATCCAGAATATGGTGAGAAATACTGAAAAACGTGGAAAATTAAAAATTCACACTGAAGGACCTGTAATATGGCAAGAAAACCTGAAAAACGTGGAAATGAGAAAATCACACTGTAGGACTTAGAATATGACGAAAAACCCTGAAAAACGTGGAAAATTAAAAAAAACACGATGTAAGACACAGAATATGTCAAGAAACCCTGAAAAATTAGAAAATTAAAAACTCACATTGAAAGACCCCAAATATGGCGAGAAAACCTGAAAAAGCAGAAAATTAAAAAATTACACTGTATTACCCAGAATCTGGTGAGAAACACTGAAAAAGGTGGAACATTAAAAATTCACACTGAGGACCTGGAAAATGGCAAGAAAACCTGAAAAACGTGGAAATGAGAAAATCACACTGTAGGACACTGAATATGACAAAAAAACCCTGAAAAACTTGGAAAATTATAAATTCACAGTGAAGGACCCAGAATATGGTGAGAAAACCTGAAAAACAAGGAAAATTAAAAACTCACAATGAAGGACCCAGTATATGGCGATAAAACCTGAAAAACGAGGAAAATTAAAAACTCACAGTGAAGGACCCAGAATATGGCGAGAAAACCTGAAAAAGGTGGAAAATGAGAATAATCATACTGTAGGACACAGAATTGCGAAAAAACTTGAAAAATGTCGAAAATAAGAAAATCACACTGCAGGACCCAGAATATGCCGAGAAACCCTGAAAATCGTGAAATTTAAAAATTCACACTATCGGACACAGAATATGGCGAGACACCCTGAAAAAAAGTTGAAAATTAAAAACTCACAGTGAAGGACCCCAAATATGGTGAGAAAGCCTGAAAAACGAGGAAAATGAGAATACCAAACTGCAGGAACCAGAAAATGCCGAGAAACCTTGAAAAAGGTGAAAATTAAAAATTCACATTATCTGTCCCAGAATAAGGCGAGAAACCATGAAAAAAGTGGAAAATTAAAAATTCACAATGTAGGACCCAGAATATTACCAAAAAACCAGAAAAACTTGGAAAACTAAATATTCACACCAAAGGACCCGGAATATGGCGAGAAAACCTGAAAAACGTGGAAAAAAAAAACATGATGTAAGACACAGAATATGTCAAGAAACCCTGAAAAATTAGAAAATTAAAAACTCACACTGAAGGACTCCAAATATGGCGAGAAAACCTGAAAAAAGTAGAATATTATAAATTCACAGTGAAGGATCCAGAATATGGAGATAAAACCTGAAAAACGAGGAAAATTAAAAACTCACAGTGAAGGACCCAGTATATGGCAAGAAAACCTGAAAAAGGTGGAAAATGAGAAAATCACACTGTAGGACCCAGAATTGCGAAAAAACTTGAAAAAGGATGTAAATGAGAAAATCATACTGTAGGACCCAGAATATGAATAAAAAACCTGAAAAACATGGAAAATTAAAAATACACTCTGTAGGACACAGAATAGGTGGAGAAAACCTGAAAAATTAGAAAATTAAAAACTCACACTGAAGGACCCCATATATGGTGAGAAAACCTGAAAAAAGTAGAAAATTAAAAATTCATACTGAAGGACCCCGAATATGGCGAGAACCCTTGAAAAAGTTGGAAAATGAGAATAATCACACTGTAGTACCCAGAATTGCGAAAAAAATTCGAAAATCGTCGAAAATGAGAAAATCAAACTGTAGGACCCAGAATATGACTAGAAACACTGAAAACGTGGAAAATTAAAAATACACGCTGTAGGACCCAGAATATGGCAAGAAACCCTGAAAAAAGTAGAAAATTACAAACTCACACTGAAGGACCCCAAATATGGGGAGAAAACCTGAAAAAGGTGGAAAATGAGAAAATCACACTGTATTACCCAGAATATGGCGAGAAATACTGAAAAATGTGGAAAATAAAATTCACACTGAAGGACGTGGAACATGGCAAGAAAACCTGAAAAATATGGAAATGAAAAAATCACACTGTAGGACCCAGAATATGACGAAAAAACATGAAAAATGTGGAAAATTAAAAATTCACACTGAAGGACCCGGAAGATAAGAAGAAAACCTGAAAAATGTGGAAAATTAAATACTCTCACTGAAGGACTCAGAATATGGTGAGAAAACCCGAAAAGGGTGCAAAATGGGAAAATCACACTGTAGGACCCAAGATTGTGAAAAAACTTGAAAAATGTCGAAAATGAGAAAATCACACAGTAGGACCCAAAGTATGAAGAAAAAACCTGAAAAACGTGGAAAATTAAATTTACACGCTGTAGGACACAGAATATGTTGAGAAACCCTGAAAAATTAGAAAATGAAAAACTCACACTGAAGGACCCCAAATATGGCGAGAAAACTTGAAAAAAGTAGAAAATTAAAAATTCTCACTGAAGGACCCCGAATATGGCGAGAAAACCTGAAAATGTGGAAAATGAGAAAAATCACACTGTAGGACCCAAAATTGCGAAAAAACTTGAAAAACGACGAAAATGAGAAAATCACACTGTAGGACCCAGAATATGGCAAGAAACGCTGAAAAAAGTAGAAAAATACAAACTCACACTGAAGTACCCCAAATATGGCAAGAAAACCTGAAAAAGGTGGAAAATGAGAAAATCACACTGTAGGACCCAGAATATGACTAGAAACACTGAAAACGTGGAAAATTAAAAATACACGCTGTAGGACCCAGAATATGGAGAGAAACCCTGAAAAAAGTAGAAAATTACAAACTCACACTGAAGGAACCCAAATATGGGGAGAAAACCTGAAAAAGGTGGAAAATGAGAAAATCACACTGTATTACCCAGAATATGGCGAGAAATACTGAAAAATGTGGAAAATAAAATTCACACTGAAGGACGTGGAACATGGCAAGAAAACCTGAAAAATGTGGAAATGAAAAAATCACACTGTAGGACCCAGAATATGACGAAAAAACATGAAAAATGTGGAAAATTAAAAATTCACACTGAAGGACTCAGAATATGGCGAGAAAACCCGAAAAAGGTGCAAAATGGGAAAATCACACTGTAGGACCCAGAATTGTGAAAAAACTTGAAAAATTCGAAAATGAAAAAAATCACACTGTAGGATTCAAAGTATGAAGAAAAAACATGAAAAACGTGGAAAATTAAAATTACACGCTGTAGGACACAGAATATGTCGAGAAACCCTGAAAAATTACAAAATTAAAAACTCACACTGAAGGACCCCAAATATGGCGAGAAAACCTGTAAATGTGGAAAATGAGAAAAATCACACTGTAGGACCCAAAATTGCGAAAAAACTTGAAAAAAGACGAAAATGAGAAAAATCACACTGTAGGACCCAGAATATGGCGAGAAAGGCTGAAAAAAGTAGATAATTACAAACTCACACTGAAGTACCCCAAATATGGCAAGACAACCTGAAAAAGGTGGAAAATGAGAAAATCACACTGTAGGTTCCAGAAGAAGCTGAGATACCCTGAAATCGTGGAAAATTAAAAATACACACTCTAGGACACAGAATATGTCGAGAAACCCTGAAAATTAGAAAATTAAAAACTCACACCGAAGGACCCCAAATTTGGCTAGAAAACCTGAAAAATGAGGAAAATTAAAAACTCACTGTGAAGGACACCAAATTTGGCTAGAAAACCTGAAAAACATGGAAAATTAAAAATACACGCTTTAGGACCCAGAATATGGCGAGAAACCATGAGAAAAGTAGAAAATTAAAAACTAACACATGAAGGACCCGGAATATGGCCAGAAAACCTGAAAAAGGTAGAAAATGAGAATAATCACACTGTAGGACCCAGAATTGCGAAAAAACTTGAAAAAAGTGGAAAATAAGAAAATCACACTGTAGGACCCAGAATATGCAGAAAACCCTGAAAAACATGGAAAATTAAAAATACACACTGTAGATCCCAGAATATGGCAAGAAACCCTGAAAAAAGTAGAAAATTAAAAACTCACACTGAAGGACCCCAAATATGGCGAGAAAACCTGAAAAAGGTGGAAAATGAGAAAATCACACTATAGGACCCAGAA
Source organism: Mus caroli (assembly GCF_978045245.1). NCBI lineage: Eukaryota > Metazoa > Chordata > Mammalia > Rodentia > Muridae > Mus > Mus caroli. The sequence continues at coordinate 696 of NW_028227816.1, read as the reverse complement.
TTAAGAAAAAACTTGAAAAACGTGGAAAATGAGAAAATCACACTGCAGGACGCAAATTATGCCTAGAAAACCTGCAAAACGTGAAAATTATAAATTCACACTGTCGGTCCCAGAATATGGCATAAACCATGAAAAAGAGGAAAATTAAAAATTCACACTGTATTATCCAGAATATGGCGAGAAATACTGAAAAACGTGGAAAATTAAAAATTCACACTGAAGGACCCGGAATATAGCAAGAAAACCTGAAAAACATGGAAAATTAAAAATACACGCTGTAGGACCCAGAATATAGCGAGAAACCCTGAAAAAAGTAGAAAATTAAAAACTCACACCGAAAGAACCGGAATATGGCCAAAAAACCTGAAAAAGTTGGAAAATGAGAATAATCACACTGTAGGACATAGATTGCGAAAAAACTTGAGAAAAGTGGAAAATGAGAAAATCACAGTGTAGGACCCAGAATATGGCGTTAAAACCTGAAAAACGTGGAAAATGAATAATACACTCTGTAGGACAGACATATGGCGAGAAATCCTGAAAAATGTAGAAAATTACAAACTAACACTGAAGGACCCCAAATATTGCAAGAAAACATGAAAAAGCTGGAATATGAGAAAATCACACTGTAGGACCCAGAATTAGGAAAAACTTGAAAATCGTGGAAAATGAGAACACCACCCTGTAGGACCCAGA
>NW_028227815.1:0-70812 GCF_978045245.1 Mus caroli | reverse complement strand
TTCTCATTTTAAGACTTTTTCAGGGTCTCTCACCATATTGCAAGTCCTACAAGTCCTACAAGTTTGTATTTCTTTTTTTTTTTTTTTTTTTTTTGGCTTTTTTCAGGACTTCTCAACATATTCCAGCTCCTACAGTGTCATTTTCTCATTTTTCGACATTTTCAGGGTTTCTTACCATATTCCAGGTCCTACAGTGTGATTTTCTCATTTTAAGACTTTTTCTGTGTTTCTCATCATATTCTGGGTCCTAGTCCATGATTTTCTCATTTTTCGACTTTTTCAGGGTTTCTCACCATATTCCAACTCCTACAGTGTGATTTTCTCATTCTTCGACTTTTTCAGGGTTTCTCACCATATTGCAGGTCCTACAAGTGTGAATTTCTTATTTTTGGACTTTTTCAGGGTTTCTCACCATATTCAAGCTCCTACAGTGTGTTTTTGTCATTTTTTTGTCTTTTTCACAGATTCTCATCTTATTCCAAGTCCTATATTGTGATTTTCTCATTTTTTGACTTTTTCAGGGTTTCTCACCATATTACAGGTACTACAAGTTTGATTTTCTTATTTTTCGATATTTCAGGGTTTCTCACCATATTCCAGGTCCTACAGTGCGATTTTCTCATTTTAAGACTTTTTCAGGGTTTCTCAACATATTCCAACTCCTTCAGTGTATTTTTCTCATTTTTTGACTTTTTTAGGGTTTCTCATCTTATTCCAAGTCCTACAGTGTGATTTTCTCATTTTAAGACTTTTTCAGGGTTTCTCAACATATTGGAGGTTCTACAAGTGTGATTTTCTTATTTTTCGACTTTTTCAGGGTTTACTCACCATATTCCAGCTTCTACAGTGTATTTTTCTCATTTTTTGACTTTTTCAGTGTTTCTCATCATATTCTAAATCTTACAGTGTGATTTTCTCATTTTTGGAATTTTTCAGGGTTTCTCACCATATTGCAGGGACTACAAGTTTGATTTTCTTATTTTTCGACTGTTTCAGTGTTTCTCACCATATTGCAGGTCCAACTGTGTGATTTTCTCATTTTGAGACTTTTTCAATGTTTCTCACCATATTCCAGCTACTACAGTCTGATTTTCTCACTTTTGACTTTTTCAGGGTTTCTCATCATATTCCAAGTCCTAGAGTGTGATTTTTCCAATTTTTCGCCTTTTTCAGAGTTTCTCACCATATTCCAGGTTCCACAGTGTGATTTTCTCATTTTTTGACTTTTTCAGGATTGCTCACCATATTCCATCTTCTACATTGTGATTTTCTCATTTTTCAACTTTTTCAGGGTTTCTCATCTTATTCCAAGTCCTACAGTGAAATTTTCTCATTTTTTGACTTTTTCAGGGTGTCTCATCTTATTCCAAGTCCTACAGTGTGATTTTCTCATTTTTCAACTTTTTCAGGGTTTCTCACCATATTGCAGGTCCTACACGTGTGAATTTCTTATTTTTGGACTTTTTCAGGGTTTCTCACCATATTCCAGGTACTACAGTGTGATTTTCTCATTTAAGACTTTTTCAGGGTCTCTCACCATATTGCATGTCCTACAAGTGTGTATATCTTATTTTTCTACTTTTTAACGGTTTCTCTCCATATTCCATCTCCTACCGTGTACTTTTGTCATTTTTTGTCTTTTTCACGGTTTCTCATTTTATTCCAAGTCCTACAGTGTGATTTTCTCATTTTTTGACTTTTTCAGGGTTTCTCACCATATTGCAGGTCCTACAAGTGTGAATTTCTTATTTTTCGACATTTTCAGAGTTTCTCACCATATTCCAGGTCCTACAGTGTGATTTTCTCATTTTAAGACTTTTTCAGTGTTTCTCACCATATTCCAAGTACTACTGCGTGATTTTCTCATTTTTCGACTTTTTCAGGGTTTCTCACCATATTCCAGGCTACTGCGTGATTTTCTCATGTTTTCGACTTATTCAGAGTTTCTCACCATATTCCAGGTCCTACTGTGTGATTTTCTCATTTTAATACTTTTTTACCATATTCCAGGTACTACAGTGTGATTTTCTCATTGTTTTACTTTTTCAGGATTTCTCATCACATTCCAAGTCCTAGAGTGTGATTTTTGCTTTTTTCGAATTTTTCAGGGTTTCTCAACATATTCCAGGTCCTACAGTTTGTTATTCTCACTTTTCGTCTTTTTCAGGGTTTCTCACTAGCTTCCAAGTCCTACTGCCTGATTTTCTCATTTTCCGACTTCTTTCAGGGTTTCTCACCATATTCTGGGTCCTACTGCATGAATTTCTCATGTTTTGACTTTTTCAGGGTTTCTCACCATATTCCAAGTCCTAGAGTGTGATATTCTCATTTTTTGACTTTTTCACTGTTTCTCACCATATTCCAGGTCCTACAGTGCGATTTTCTCTTTTTTTAAAATTTTCGGGGTTTCTTACTTATTCCAGGTTCTACATTGTCATTTTCTCATTTTTTGAATATTTCAGGTTTTCTCAACATATTCCAGGTCCTACACTGTCATTTTCTAATTTGCGACTTTTTCAGAGTTTCTCACCATATTCCATGTACTACAGTGTGATTTTTCTCATTTTTTGACTTTTTCAGGGTTTCTCACCATATTCCAAGTCCTACAGGGTGATTTTCTCATTTTTGACTTTTTCAGAGTTTCTCACCATATTCGAAGTCCTACAGTGTGATTTTCTCATTTTTGGACTTTTTCAGGTTTTCTCATCATATTCCAAGTCCTAGAGTGTGATTTTCTCCTTTTTGAATTTTTCATGTTTTCTCACCATATTCCAGGTCCTACAGTGTGATTTTTCTCTTTTTTTTACTTTTCAGGGTTTCTCACCATATTCCAGCTCCTACAGTGTGATTTTCTCATTTTTAGATTTTTTCAGGTTTTCTCATCATATTCCAAGTCCTACAGTGTGATTTTCTCATTTTTTGACTTTTTCAGAATTTCTCACCCTATTGCATGTCCTACAGTATGATTTTCTCATTTGTCGACTTTTTCAGGTTTTCTCACCATATTGCAGGTACTACAAGTTTGATTTTCTTATTTTTCGACTGTTTCAGGGTTTCTCACCATATTCCAAGTCCTACTGTGTGATTTTCTCATTTTTAGACTTTTTCAGTGTTTTCTCACAATATTCCAGGTACTACAGTGTGATTTTCTCATTTTTTGACTTTTTCAGGTTTTCTCATCATATTCCAAATCCTACAGTGTGATTTTCTCTTTTTCCGACTTTTAAAGGGTTTCTTACCATATTCCATGTCCTACTCTGTAATTTTCTCATTTTTCGACTTTTTCAGGGTTTCTCACCATATTGGAGGTCCTACTTGTGTGATTTTCTTATTCTTCGACTTTTTCAGTTTTTCTCACCACATTCCAACTCCTACAGTATATTTTTCTCATTTTTGACTTTTTCATGGTTTCTCATCATATTCCAAATCCTACAGTGTGATTTTTTCATTTTTCGACTTTTTCAGGGTTTCTCACCATATTGCAGGTACTTCAAGTTTGATTTTCTTATATTTCGACTGTTTCACGGTTTCTCACCATATTTAGGTCCTACTGTGTGATTTTCTCATTTTTTGAATTTTTCAGTGTTTCTCACCATATTCCAGGTCCTACAGTGTGGTTTTCTCATTTTTCGACTTTTTCAGGGTTTCTCACCATATTGGAGGTCCTACAATTGTGATATTCTAATTTTTTAACCTTTTCAGGGTTTCTCTCCATATTCCAGCTCCTACAGTGTATTTTTCTCATTTTTTTACTTTTTCACGGTTTCTCATCATATTCGAAGTCCTACAGTGTGATTTTCTCATTTTTCGACTTTTTTAGGGTTCCTCACCATATTTCAGGTACTACAAGTTTTATCTTATTTTTAGACTTTTTCAGTGTTTCTCACCATATTCCAGGTACTACAGTGTGATTTTCTCATTTTTTGACTTTTTCAGGGTTTCTCATCGTATTCCAAGTCCTAGAGTGTGATTTTCGCATTTTTTGAATTTTTCAGGGATTCTCAGCATATTCCAGTTCCTACAATTTGATTTTCTAATTTTTTGACTTTTTCAGGGTTTCTCATCATATTTCAGGTACTACAAGTTTTATCTTATTTTTAGACTTTTTCAGTGTTTCTCACCATATTCTAGGTACTACAGTGTGATTTTCTCATTTTTCGACTTTTTCAGTGTTTCTCACCATATTCCATGTACTACAGTGTGATTTTTCTCATTTTTCGTCTTTTTCAGGGTTTCTCACTATATTCCAAGTCCTACAGTGTGATATTCTCATTTTTCGACTTTTTCAGTGTTTCTCACCATATTGCATGTACTACAAGTTTTATTTTCTTATTTTTGGACTGTTTCAGGGTTTCTCACCATATTCCAGGTCCTACAGTGTGATTTTCTCATTTTAATACTTTTTTAGTGTTTCTCACCATATACCAGGTACTACAGTGTGATTTTCTCATTTTTTGAATTTTTCAGGGTTTCTCATCATATTCCAAGTCCTATAGTGTGATTTTCTCATTTTAAGACTTTTTCAGGGTCTCTCACCATATTGCAAGTCCTACAAGTCCTACAAGTTTGTATTTCTTTTTTTTTTTTTTTTTTGGCTTTTTTCAGGACTTCTCAACATATTCCAGCTCCTACAGTGTCATTTTCTCATTTTTCGACATTTTCAGGGTTTCTTACCATATTCCAGGTCCTACAGTGTGATTTTCTCATTTTAAGACTTTTTTTGTGTTTCTCATCATATTCTGGGTCCTAGTCCATGATTTTCTCATTTTTCGACTTTTTCAGGGTTTCTCACCATATTCCAACTCCTACAGTGTGATTTTCTCATTCTTCGACTTTTTCAGGGTTTCTCACCATATTCAAGCTCCTACAGTGTGTTTTTGTCATTTTTTTGTCTTTTTCACAGATTCTCATCTTATTCCCAGTCCTATATTGTGATTTTCTCATTTTTTGACTTTTTCAGGGTTTCTCACCATATTACAGGTACTACAAGTTTGATTTTCTTATTTTTCGATATTTCAGGGTTTCTCACCATATTCCAGGTCTAACAGTGCGATTTTCTCATTTTAAGACTTTTTCAGGGTTTCTCAACATATTCCAACTCCTTCAGTGTATTTTTCTCATTTTTCGACTTTTTTAGGGTTTCTCATCTTATTCCAAGTCCTACAGTGTGATTTTCTCATTTTAAGACTTTTTCAGGGTTTCTCAACATATTGGAGGTTCTACAAGTGTGATTTTCTTATTTTTCGACTTTTTCAGGGTTTACTCACCATATTCCAGCTTCTACAGTGTATTTTTCTCATTTTTTGACTTTTTCAGTGTTTCTCATCATATTCTAAATCTTACAGTGTGATTTTCTCATTTTTGGAATTTTTCAGGGTTTCTCACCATATTGCAGGGACTACAAGTTTGATTTTCTTATTTTTCGACTGTTTCAGTGTTTCTCACCATATTGCAGGTCCAACTGTGTGATTTTCTCATTTTGAGACTTTTTCCATGTTTCTCACCATATTCCAGCTACTACAGTCTGATTTTCTCATTTTTGACTTTTTCAGGGTTTCTCATCATATTCCAAGTCCTAGAGTGTGATTTTTCCAATTTTTCGCCTTTTTCAGAGTTTCTCACCATATTCCAGGTTCCACAGTGTGATTTTCTCATTTTTTGACTTTTTCAGGATTGCTCACCATATTCCATCTTCTACATTGTGATTTTCTCATTTTTCAACTTTTTCAGGGTTTCTCATCTTAATCCAAGTCCTACAGTGAAATTTTCTCATTTTTTGACTTTTTCAGGGTGTCTCATCTTATTCCAAGTCCTACAGTGTGATTTTCTCATTTTTCAACTTTTTCAGGGTTTCTCACCATATTGCAGGTCCTACACGTGTGAATTTCTTATTTTTGGACTTTTTCAGGGTTTCTCACCATATTCCAGGTACTACAGTGTGATTTTCTCATTTAAGACTTTTTCAGGGTCTCTCACCATATTGCATGTCCTACAAGTGTGTATATCTTATTTTTCTACTTTTTAACGGTTTCTCTCCATATTCCATCTCCTACCGTGTACTTTTGTCATTTTTTGTCTTTTTCACGGTTTCTCATTTTATTCCAAGTCCTACAGTGTGATTTTCTCATTTTTTGACTTTTTCAGGGTTTCTCACCATATTGCAGGTCCTACAAGTGTGAATTTCTTATTTTTCGACATTTTCAGAGTTTCTCACCATATTCCAGGTCCTACAGTGTGATTTTCTCATTTTAAGACTTTTTCAGTGTTTCTCACCATATTCCAAGTACTACTGCGTGATTTTCTCATTTTTCGACTTTTTCAGGGTTTCTCACCATATTCCAGGCTACTGCGTGATTTTCTCATGTTTTCGACTTATTCAGAGTTTCTCACCATATTCCAGGTCCTACTGTGTGATTTTCTCATTTTAATACTTTTTTACCATATTCCAGGTACTACAGTGTGATTTTCTCATTGTTTTACTTTTTCAGGATTTCTCATCACATTCCAAGTCCTAGAGTGTGATTTTTGCTTTTTTCGAATTTTTCAGGGTTTCTCAACATATTCCAGGTCCTACAGTTTGTTATTCTCACTTTTCGTCTTTTTCAGGGTTTCTCACTAGCTTCCAAGTCCTACTGCCTGATTTTCTCATTTTCCGACTTCTTTCAGGGTTTCTCACCATATTCTGGGTCCTACTGCATGAATTTCTCATGTTTTGACTTTTTCAGGGTTTCTCACCATATTCCAAGTCCTAGAGTGTGATATTCTCATTTTTTGACTTTTTCACTGTTTCTCACCATATTCCAGGTCCTACAGTGCGATTTTCTCTTTTTTTAAAATTTTCGGGGTTTCTTACTTATTCCAGGTTCTACATTGTCATTTTCTCATTTTTTGACTTTTTCAGCTTTTCTCACCATATTCCAAGTCCTACAGGGTGATTTTCTCATTTTTTGACTTTTTCAGAGTTTCTCACCATATTCGAAGTCCTACAGTGTGATTTTCTCATTTTTGGACTTTTTCAGGTTTTCTCATCATATTCCAAGTCCTAGAGTGTGATTTTCTCCTTTTTGAATTTTTCATGTTTTCTCACCATATTCCAGGTCCTACAGTGTGATTTTCTCATTTTTAGATTTTTTCAGGTTTTCTCATCATATTCCAAGTCCTACAGTGTGATTTTCTCATTTTTTGACTTTTTCAGAATTTCTCACCCTATTGCAGGTCCTACAGTATGATTTTCTCATTTGTCGACTTTTTCAGGTTTTCTCACCATATTGCAGGTACTACAAGTTTGATTTTCTTATTTTTCGACTGTTTCAGGGTTTCTCACCATATTCCAAGTCCTACTGTGTGATTTTCTCATTTTTAGACTTTTTCAGTGTTTTCTCACAATATTCCAGGTACTACAGTGTGATTTTCTCATTTTTTGACTTTTTCAGGTTTTCTCATCATATTCCAAATCCTACAGTGTGATTTTCTCTTTTTCCGACTTTTAAAGGGTTTCTTACCATATTCCATGTCCTAGTCTGTAATTTTCTCATTTTTCGACTTTTTCAGGGTTTCTCACCATATTGGAGGTCCTACTTGTGTGATTTTCTTATTCTTCGACTTTTTCAGGTTTTCTCACCACATTCCAACTCCTACAGTATATTTTTCTCATTTTTGACTTTTTCATGGTTTCTCATCATATTCCAAATCCTACAGTGTGATTTTTTCATTTTTCGACTTTTTCAGGGTTTCTCACCATATTGCAGGTACTTCAAGTTTGATTTTCTTATATATCGACTGTTTCACGGTTTCTCACCATATTTAGGTCCTACTGTGTGATTTTCTCATTTTTTGAATTTTTCAGTGTTTCTCACCATATTCCAGGTCCTACAGTGTGGTTTTCTCATTTTTCGACTTTTTCAGGGTTTCTCACCATATTGGAGGTCCTACAATTGTGATATTCTAATTTTTTAACCTTTTCAGGGTTTCTCTCCATATTCCAGCTCCTACAGTGTATTTTTCTCATTTTTTTACTTTTTCACGGTTTCTCATCATATTCGAAGTCCTACAGTGTGATTTTCTCATTTTTCGACTTTTTTAGGGTTCCTCACCATATTTCAGGTACTACAAGTTTTATCTTATTTTTAGACTTTTTCAGTGTTTCTCACCATATTCCAGGTACTACAGTGTGATTTTCTCATTTTTTGACTTTTTCAGGGTTTCTCATCGTATTCCAAGTCCTAGAGTGTGATTTTCGCATTTTTCGAATTTTTCAGGGATTCTCAGCATATTCCAGTTCCTACAATTTGATTTTCTAATTTTTTGACTTTTTCAGGGTTTCTCATCATATTTCAGGTACTACAAGTTTTATCTTATTTTTAGACTTTTTCAGTGTTTCTCACCATATTCTAGGTACTACAGTGTGATTTTCTCATTTTTCGACTATTTCAGGGTTTCTCACCATATTCCAAGTCCTAATACTTTTTTAGTGTTTCTCACCATATACCAGGTACTACAGTTTGATTTTCTAATTTTTCGACATTTTCGGGGTTTCTCACCATATCCCAAGTCCTACAGTGTGATTTTCTCATTTTTCAGGGTCTCTCACCATATTGCAAGTCCTACAAGTGTGTATTTCTTTTTTTTTTTTTTTGACTTTTTCATGACTTCTCACCATATTCCAGCTCCTACAGTGTCATTTTCTCATTTTTCGACATTTTCAGGGTTTCTTACCATATTCCAGGTCCTACAGTGTGATTTTCTCATTTTAAGACTTTTTCTGTGTTTCTCATCATATTCTGGGTCCTAGTGCATGATTTTCTCATTTTTCGACTTTTTGAGGGTTTCTCACCATATTCCAAGTCCTACAGTGTGATTTTCTCATTTTTTGAATTTTTCAGGGTTTCTCATCATATTCCAAATCCTAGAGTGTGATATTCTCATTTTTCGACTTTTTCAGTGTTTGTCACCATATTGCATGTACTACAAGTTTGATTTTCTTATATTTCGACTGTTTCAGGGTTTCTCACCACATTCCAGGTCCTACTGGGTGATTTTCTCATTTTAATACTTTTTTAGTGTTTCTCACCATATTCCAGGTACTACAGTGTGATTTTTTCATTTTTTGACTTTTTCACGGTTTCTCATCATATTCCAAGTCCTAGAGTGTGATTTTTGCCTTTTTCGTATTTTTCAGGGTTTCTCAACATATTCCAGGTCCTACAGTTTGATTTTCTCATTTTTCGACTTTTTCAGGGTTTCTCACCAGCTTCCAGGTCCTACTGCGTGATTTTCTCATTTTTCGACTTTTTTCAGGATTTCTCACCATATTCTGGGTCCTACTACATGATTTTCTCATTTTTCGATGTTTCAGGGTTTCTCACCATATTCCAGTCCTAGAGTGTGATTTTCTCATTTTTTAACTTTTTCAGGGTTTCTTACGGTATTCCAGGTTCTACATTGTCATTTTCTCATTTTTCGAATATTTCAGGTTTTCTCAACATATTCCAGGCCCTACACTGTCATTTTATAATTTGCGACTTTTTCAGAGTTTCTACCCATATTCCATGTACTACAGTGTGATTTTTCTCATTTTTTGACCTTTTCAGGGTTTCTCACCATATTCCAGGTCCTAAGGTGTGATTTTCTCATTTTAAGACTTTTTCAGTATTTTTCACCATATTCCAAGTACTACAGTGTGATTTTCTATTTTAAGACTTTTTCAGTGTTTCTCACCAAATCCCAGGTCCTACTGCGTGATTTTCTCATTTTTCGACTTTTTCAGGGTTTCTCACCATATTCCAAGTCCTACAGTGTGATTTTCTCATTTTTCGACTTTTTCAGGGTTTCTCACCATATTCCAGATCCTACAGATTGATTTTCTCATTTTTCGACTTTTTCAGGGTTTCTCACCAGCTTCCAGGTCCTACTGCGTGATTTTCTTATTTTTTGACTTTTTTTTCAGGGTTTCTCTCCATATTCTGGGTCCTACTGCATGATTTTCTCATTTTTCGACATTTTCAGGGTTTCTCACCATATTCCAAGTCCTAGAGTGTGATATTCTCATTTAAGACTTTTTCAGTGTTTCTCACCATATTCCAGGTACTCCTGCATGCTTTTCTCATTTTTCGACTTTTTCAGGGTTTCTCACCATATTCCAAATCCTACAGTGTGATTTTTCATTTTTTGACTTTTTCAGGGTTACTCATCTTATTCCAAGCCACACCCATCTTTAAATTTTTAGAAGAAAATGTGAGGCTGTGTTTATATACATCATATGCAGATCGTAAGAGGGATTTAGATTCTCCAGAATCTGACACCCTCTTCTGGAGTGTCTAAAGATAGCTACAGTGTACTTATATCTAATAAATAAATAAATAAATAAATAAATAAATATATATATATATATATATAAATAAACATTTTTTTAAAAAGGATAAGAAAGAAAGAAAGACCAGGCAGGCCTGCCATCCTTATCTCTGTCTTTCTGTCTGTCTGTCTGTCTGATACCCTGGAACTGGAGAAGGGCCACCATATAGTTGCTGGTAGTTGATCCCAGATTCTCTAGAAGAGGAGACAATGCTGTTAATTGTTTTGTTATGTTTTTCACTGTTTTTTTTAATTACATATTTTCCTCAATTACATTTCCAATGCTATCCCAAAAGTCCCCCATACCTCCCCCCACTTCCCTACCCTCCCATTCTTCTCAGTGGCCCCACACATCTTTAAATTTTTAGAAGTATACGTGACTCTGTGTTTATGTACATAATATGCAGGCCAAAAGAGGGATTTAGATTCTCCAGAATCTGACACCGTCTTCTGGAGTGTCTGAAGACAGCTACAGTGTACTTATATCTAATAAATACATAAATAAATAAATAAGCAAACATTTTTTCAAAAGGATAAGAAAGAAAGAAAGACCAGGCAAGCCTGCCATCCTTATCTCTGTCTGTCTGTCTGACAGTCTGTCTGATCCCCTGGAACTGGAGGTGGGCCACTATATAGTTGCTGATAGTTGATACCAGGTTCTCTGGAAGTGGAGACAGTGATGGTAATTGTTGAGCCCTTTCAGTGGTCCCACCAATCTTTAAATTTTTAGAAGTATATGTGAGGCTGTGTTTATGTACATCATATGCAGACCATAAGAGGGATTTAGATTCTCCAGAATCTGAAACCCTCTTCTGGAGTGTCTGAAGGCAGCTACAGTGTACTTATATCTAATAAATACATAAATAAATAAATAAATAAATAAATAAATAAATAAATAAACATTATTTTAAAGGATAAGAAATAAAGAAAGACCAGGCAGGCCTGGCATCCTTATCTCTGTCTGTCTGTCTGTCTGTCTGTCTGTCTTTCTGATCCACTGGAACTGGAGATGGGCCACAATATAGTTGCTGGTAGTTGATCCCAGGTTCTCTGGAAGAGGAGACAATGCTGTTAATGGTTGAGCCCTTTCAGTGGCCCCACACATCTTTAAATTTTTGGAAGTAAATGTGAGTCTGTGTTTATGTACATCATATGCTCACCATAAGAGGGATTTAGATTATCCAGAATCTGACACCCTCTCCTGGAGTGTCTGAAGACCGCTAAAGTGTACTTATATTTAATAAATACATAAATAAATAAATAAACATTTTTAAAAAGGATGAGAAAGAAAAAAAACCAGGCAGGCCTGCCACCCTTGTCTGTCTGTCTGTCTGTCTTTCTGTCTGATACCTTAGAACTGGAGATGAGCCACCATATAGTTGCTGGTAGTTGATCCCAGGTTGTCTGGAAGAGGAGATAATGCTGTTAATTGTTGAGCCCTTTCAGTGACCCCATACATCTTTAAATTTTTGAAGTATATGTGAGGCTGTGTTTATGTACATCATATACAGACCATAAGAGGGATTTAGATTCTCCAGAATCTGATCTGACACCATCTTTTGGAGTGTCTGAAGACAGACACAGTGTACTTATATCTAATAAATAAATAAATAAATAAATAAATAAATAAATAAATATATAAATAAACATTTTTTAAAAAGGATAAGAAAGAAAGAAAGACCAGGGAGGCCTGCCTTCCTTATCTCTGTCTCTCTGTCTGTCTGTCTGTCTATCTGTCTGATACCCTGGAACTAGAGATGGGCCACCATATAGGTGCTGGAAGTTGAACCCAGGTTCTCTGGAAGAGGAGAAAATGCGGTTAATTTTTGAGCCCTTTCAGTGGCTCCACCCATCTGTAAATTTTTAGAAGTATATGTGAGGCTGTGTTTATGTACATCATATGCAGACCATAAGAGGGATTTAGATTCTCCAGAATCTGACACCCTCTTCTGGAGTGTCTGAAGATAGCTACAGTGTACTTTTATCTAATAAATACATAAATAAGTAAATAAACATTTCTTAAAAAGGATAAGAAAGAAAGAAAGACGAAGCAGGCCTGCCATCCTTATCTCTATCTGTCTGTATGTCTGTCTCTCTGTCTGATCCCCTGGAACTGGAGATGGGCCACCATATATTTGCTGGTAGTTGATCTCAGGTTCTCTGGAAGTGGAGACAATGCTGTTAATTTTTGAGCCGTTCAGTGGCAACACCAATCTTTAATTTTTAGAAGTAAATGTGAGGCTGTGTTTATGTACATCATATGCAGACAATAAGAGGGATTTAGATTCTCCAGAATCTGACACTCTCTTCTGGAGTGTCTGAAGACAGCTACAGTGTACTTATATCTAATAAATAAATAAATAAATAAATAAATAAATAAATAAATAAATAAGCATTATTAAAAAGGATAAAAAAGAAAGACCAGGAAGGCCTGCCATCCTTATCTCTGTCTGTCTGTCTGTCTGTCTGATACCCTGGAACTGGAGTGGGCCACCATATAGTTGCTGGTAGTTGATCCCAGATTCTCTGCAAGAGGAGACAAGGCTGTAAATTTTTGAGCCCTTTCAGTGGCACCACCCACTTTAAATTTTTAGAAGTATTTGTGAGGCTGTGTTTATGAACATCATATGCAGACCATAAGAGGGATTTACATTCTCCAGAATCTGATCCCTCTTCTGGAGTGTCTGAAGACAGCTACAGTGTACTTATATCTAATAAATACATAAATAAATAAATAAACATGTTTTAAAAAGGATAAGAAAGAAAGAAAAACCAGGCAGGCCTGCCATCCTTGTCTGTTTGTCTGTCTGTCTGTCTGATCCCCTGAAACTGGAGATGGGCCACCATATTTTTGCTGGTACTTGATCCCAGGTTCTCTGGAAGAGGAGACAATGCTGTTAATTGTTGAGCCCTTACAGTGGCCCCACCCATCTTTAAATTTTTAGAAGTATATGTGAGGCTGTGTTTATGTACATCATATGCAGACCATAAGAGGGATTTAGATACTCCAGAATCTGACACACTCTTCTGGAGTGTCTGAAGACAGCTACAATGTACTTATATCTAATAAATACATAAATAAAGAAATAAACTTGTTTTAAAAAATGATAAGTAAGAAAGAAAGACCAGGCAGGCCTGCCATCCTTATCTCTGTCTGTCTGTCTGATCCCCGGGAACTGGAGATGGGCTACTTTATAGTTGCTGGTAGTTGATCCCAGGTTCTCTGGAAGAGGAGACAATGCTGTTAATTGTTGAGCCCTTTCAGTGGCCCCACCCATCTTTAAATTTTTAGAAGTATATGTGAGGCTGTGTTTTTGTACATCATATGCAGACCATAAGAGGGATTTAGATTCTCCAGAATCTGACACACTCTTCTGGAGTGTCTGAAGACAGCTACAGTGTACTTATATCTAATAAATACATAAATAAATAAATAAATAAATAAATAAACATTTTTTAAAAGGGATAAAGAAGAAAGAAAAACCAGGCAGGCCTTCCATCCTTGTCTGTCTTTCTCTCTGTCTGTCTGTCTTGCCTAGCCCCTTGCGTAGCCTAGCCTAGCCCCTTGCCTTGCCTAGCCTAGCCCAGCCCTGCCTTGCCTAGCCCTGCCTATCCCTGTCTTTAACCAGGCTGGCCTCGAACTCAGAAACTGACTGCTTCTGCCTCCAGAGTGCTCTCATTAAGAGCTCAAGCCACCACTGACTGTTGGGTTTTCTAAGTCTTACATAGGTATGGTCTGTTTCTCAGCTGTGAAACCCTAATTAACACATGTAGTCTGTCCTAGGTCAGCCATAGCTACAGACTGAGGCCTTTTCTAAAACAAAACAAAAGAAAACAAAAAATAGAAATAATAAAATAAATAAATTAAGCAACCACATGATAACTTTTCTTTCTTTCAATGATACTCAGAGCTTGAAGCAGTTCACCCATGAGACCTCAGCTCCGGACATTGAGGCTGTTTCCCTAACAAGTATTATGGCTGAACCTGAGGGGTTCTACTGCTGATTTGTGTCCCCCTCTTTAAAAAAATAGTTGTTTTCAAAGGCTGCAGGTTCTTAGCCCTGTTCCTTGTTACAGTTGAGTCACAGCCCTGAAAGTTCAGTGGTAGTTAAAGGCACTGAGAAGGGCTTCCTCTAGACATCAAAGACCAAGTCTTTGTTATTAAAAAGTTAATCTGGATTGCCCCACCCCCTGGCATCCTTAGAATTCCTAGAAAGGAAGGCAGGGACCTGGGCAGAAGGGTGCAAGTCTACTGCTGTTTGTAAGTGGTAACAGAAAGCTTTCTCTTTTTGGTACCCTACCCCAAGTTACACTGTCACTTCTTTTTCCTAGTTTTATTTTTGTCGGTTTGTATTCTCAACATAGACCCTTTTCCTTCCTAACCTTGGCTGTCCTGAACCTTACTGTCCTTGAACTCAGTGATTTGCCTGTCTTGCTGGGATGAAACTGTGAGCTACCATCCAGAAGGAAGCACCCTGCTGAGGTTAGATTGGGGTCTCTTCCATTTTCCTCTATGAACATGCATATGGCAGGCCTGTTCTTTCTTTTTTACTTTTCCTTTTCTTTTTAAAGATTTATTTATTTATTATATTTAAGTATGCTGTAGCTATCTTCAGACAGTCCAGAAGAGGGTGTCAGATTCTGAAGAATCTAAATCATTCTTATTGTCTGCATATGATGTATATAAACACAGCCTCACATATACTCAAAAAAAAAAAAAAGAAAGAAAGATGTGGCTACAGAGAGGGCTCAACAATTAAGAGCATTGTCTCCTCTTCCAGAGAACCTGGGCTCAATTACCAGTATTATATATGGTGGCCCATCTCCAGTTCCAGGGGATCTAATACTCTGTTCTGGAGTCTGTGGGCACAGCATACACATGCAAAACATTCTTACACAATCATTGAGAGAGGAGAGAGAGGGGTTGAGAGAGAGGGGAGGTAATCATACCTCCTGACGAGTTTGAAGACCTGAGCTTCATCACTCACACAAATAAATAAATGCAAAATATTTTTAAAAAATAAACTCTGCCATTGCCCTTTAAAAATTCCTAGAAAACAAGTTTTATAAGCAACAGTTATATTTACTATATCTAAAGTACAGTCATGAGCATATTCTCTAAATAGAAAAAGGCCTGTTAGTCTTAGAAATGGAAAAGACAAACCAAGGAAGGTTTGCAATTACATAATGAGGCAGCTCAGCCCAGCTCTTAGGTTGGAAATAAGACTGGAGAATAGGATACACCTGAAGACAGCCAGCCATTGCTTTTTGTTTTGGAGGCTGAAAGGATACACCTGAAGACAGCCAATGCTGTGTGATGGTGATCTGGTATTTTTTTTTAATTTTTAAAAACTTTAACACTTTTTATAAAACCTTTTTCCTTTCTTTCTTTCTTTCTTTCTTTCTTTCTTTCTTTCTTTCTTTCTTTCTTTCTTTCTTTCTTTCTTTCTTTCTTTCTTTCTTTCTTTTTCCCCTAGCCTACCCTATAGCCTACCCTAGCCTACCCTATAGCCTACCCTAGCCTACCCTATAGCCTACCCTAGCCTACCCTATAGCCTACCCTAGCCTACCCTATAGCCTACCCTAGCCTACCCTATAGCCTACCCTATAGCCTACCCTATAGCCTACCCTAGCCTACCCTAGCCTACCCTAGCCCTGCCTAACCCTGTCTTTCACCAGGGTGGCCTCGAACTCAGAAACTTACTGCCTCTGCCTACAGAGTGCTCTCATTAAGAGCTTGAGCCACCACTGAAGGTCGGGTTTTCTAAACCTTACCTTGCTCTTGGTGTCTGTTCTCAGCTATGAAACCCTAATTAACACAGGTAGGCAGTCCTGGGTCAGCCAGAGCTACAGACTGAGGCCTTCTCTAAAAACAAATAAAACAAAACAAAACAACAAATAGAAATAATAAAATACATAAATTAAACAACCACAGCATAGCTTTTCTCTCTCTAGGTGGTACTCAGAAATTCCAGCAGTTGGCCTGTGACACCTCAGCTCAGTATATGTGAGGCTGTGTTTATGTACATCATACACAGACCATAAGAGGGATTTAGATTCTCTAGAATCTAACACACTCTTCTGGAGTGTCTGAAGACAGCTACTGTGTACTTATATCTAATAAATACATAAATAAATAATTAAATAAACATTTTTTACAAAGGATAAGAAAGAAAGAAAGACCAGGCAGGCCTGCCATCCTTATCTCTGTCTGTCTGTCTCTCTGTCTGTCTGATCCCTGAGAACTGGAGATGGGCCACTATATAGTTGATGGTAGTTGATCCCAGGTACTCTGGAAGAGGAGACAATGCTGTTACTTGTAGAGCTTTTTCAGTGGCCCCACCCTTCTTTAAATTTTTGAAGTATATGTGAGGCTGTGTTTATGTACATCATATGCAGACCATAAGAGGGATTTAGATTCTGCAGAATGTGACACCCTCTACTGGAGTGTCAGAAGACAGCTACAGTGTACTTATATCTAGTAAATACATAAATGAATAAATAAATAAATAAATAAATAAGTAAATAAACATTTTTTAAAGGATAAAAAAGAAAGAAAGACCAGGCAGGCCTGCCATCCTTATCTCTGTCTGTCTGTCTGTCTGTCTGATCCCCTGGAACTGGAGATGGGCCACCATATAGGTGCTGGTAGTTGATCCCAGGTTCTCTGGAAGAGGACCCAATGCTGTTAATTGTTGAGCCTTTTCAGTGGCCCCACCCATCTTTAAATTTTTAGAAGTATATGTGAGTCTGTGTTTATGTACATCATATGCAGACCATAAGAGGGATTTAGATTCTCCAGAATCCTACACCCACTTCTGGAGTGTCTGAAGACAGCTACAGTATACTTATATGTATTAAATACCTGAATAATTAAATAAATAAACATTTTTTTAAAAGGATAAGAAAAAAAAAGACCAGGCAGGCCTGCCATCCTTATCTCTGTCTGTCTGTCTGTGTGTCTGTCTGATCTCCTGTAACTGGAGATCGGCCACCATATAGTTAGTGGTAGTTGAACCCAGGTTCTCTGGAAGAAGAGACAATGCTGTTAATTGTTGAGCCCTTTCAGTGGCCCCACTCATCTTTAAATTTTTAGAAGAGTATGTGAGGCTGTGTTTATGTACATGATATGCAGATCATAAGAGAGATTTAGATTCTCCAGAATCTGACACCCTCTTCTGAAGTGACTGGAGACAGCTAATGTGTACTTATATCGAATAAATACATAAATAAATAAATAAATAAATAAATAAATAAATAAATAAATAAATAAATAAATAAACATTTTTTAAAAAGATAAGAAAGAAAAAAAGACCAGGCAGGCCTGCCATCCTTATCTCTGTCTGTCTGTCTGTCTGTCTGTCTGTCTGTCTGTCTGATCCTCTGATACTGGATATGGGCCACCATATAGTTGCTGGTAGTTGATCCCAGGTTCTCTGGAAGAGGAGACAATGCTGTTAATTGTTGAGACATTTCAGTGGTCTCACTCATCTTTAAATATTTAGAAGTGTATGTGAGGCTGTGTTTATGTACATCATATGCAGACCATAAAAGGGATTTAGATTCTCCAGAATCTGACACCCTCTTCTGGAGTATCTGAAGACAGCTACAGTGTACTGATATCTAATAAATAAATAGATAAATAAATAAATAAATAAATAAACATTTTTTTAAAGGATAAGAAATAAAGAAAGACCAGGCAGGCCTTCCATCCATATCTCTGTCTGTCTGTCTTTCTATCTGATCTCCGGGAACTGGAGATGGGCCACCATATAGTTGCTGGTAGTTGATCCAAGGTTCTCTGGAAGAGGAGACCATTCTGTTAATTGTTGAGCCCTTTCAGTGGCCCCACACTTCTTTAAATTTTTAGAAGTATACTTGAGGCTGTGTTTATGTACATCATATGCACATTATAAGAGGATTTAGATTCTCCAGAATCTGACTCCCTCTACTGGAGTGTCTGAAGACAGCTACAGTGTATTTATATCTAATAAATAAATAAATAAATAAATAAATAAATAAATAAATAAATAAATAAACAAACATTATTTAAACAGGATAAGAAATAAAGAAAGACCTGGCAGGCCTGCATCCATATCTCTGTCTGTCTGTCTGTCTGTCTATCTGATCCCCTGGAACTGGAGATGGGCCACCATATAGTTGCTTGTAGTTGATCCCAGGTTCTCTGGAAGAGGAGACAATGCTGTTAATGTTGAGCCCTTTCTTTCTTTCTTTCTTTTTTTTTTTTTTTTTTTTTTGGTTTTTTCGAGACAGGGTTTCTCTGTGTAGCCCTGGCTGTCCTGGAACTCACTTTGTAGACCAGGCTAGCCGGGAACTCAGAAATCCGCCTGCCTCTGCTTCCCAAGTGCTGGGATTAAAGGCGTGCGCCACCACGCCCGGCTTGTTGAGCCCTTTCAATGGCCCTACCCATGTTTAAATTTTTAGAAGTGTATGTGAGGCTGTGTTTATGTACATCATATGCAGACCAGAAGAGGGATTTAGATTCATCAGAATCTGACACCCTCTACTGGAGTGTCTGTAGACAGCTACTGTGTACTTATATCTAATAAATAAATAAATAAATAAATAAATAAATAAATAAATAAATAAACATTATTTAAACAGGATAAGAAAGAAAGAAAGACCAGGCAGGCCTTCCATCCATATCTCTGTCTGTCTGTCTGTCTATCTGAACCCCGGGAACTGGAGATGGGCCACCATATAGTTGCTGGTAGTTGATCCCAGGTTCTCTGGAAGAGGAGAAAATGCTGTTAATTGTTGAGCCCTTTCAGTCGCCCCACCCATCCTTAAATTTTTAGAAGTGTATGTGAGGCTGTGTTAATGTACATCATATGCAGACCTTAAGTGGGATTTAGATTGTCCAGAATCTGACACCCTCTTCTGGAGTGTCTGAAGACAGCTACAGTGTATTTATATCTAATAAATAAATAAATAAATAAATAAATAAATAAATAAATAAACATTTTTTAAAATGGATAAGAAATAAAGAAAGACCAGGCAGGAGTGCCATCCTTATCTCTGTCTGTCTATCTGTCTGTCTGATCCCCTGGAACTGGAGATGGTCCATCATATACTTGCTGGTAGTTGATCCCAGGTTCTCTGGAAGAGGAGACAATGCTGTTATTTGTTGAGCCCTTTATGTGGCCCCACCCATCTTTAAATTTTTAGAAGTGTATGTGAATCTCTGTTTATGTACATCATATGCATACCATAAGAGGGATTTAGATTCTCCAGAATCTGACACCCTCTTCTGGAGTGTCTGAAGACAGCTACAGTGTACTTATATCCAATAAATATATACATAAATAAATAAATAAATAAACATTTTTTTAAAAGGATAAGAAAGAAAGAAAGACCAGGCAGGCCTGCCATCCTTATCTCTGTCTGTCTGTCTCTCTGTCTGTCTGATCCCCTGGAACTGGAGATGGGCCACCATATAGTTGCTGGTAGTTGGTCCCAGGTTCTCTGGAAGAGGAGACAATGCTGTTAATTGTTGAACCCTTTCCATGGCCCCACCAATCTTTATATTTTTAGAAGTATATGTGAGTCTCTGTTTATGTACATCATATGCAGACCATTAGAGGGGTTTAGATTCTCCAGATTCTGACACCCTCTACTGGAGTATCTGAAGACAGCTACAGTGTACTTATATCGAATAAATACATAAAAAAATAAATAAATGAATAAATAAATAAATAAATAAATAAATAAATAAATAAATAAGTAAATAAATAAATAAACATTTTTAAAAAAGGATAAGAACGAAAGAAAGACCTGGCAGGCCTGCCATCCTTATCTCTGTCTGTCTGTCTGTCTGTCTGTCTGATCCTCTGATACTGGATATGGGCCACCATATAGTTGCTGGTAGTTGATCCCAGGTTCTCTGGAAGGGGAGACAATGCTGTTAATTGTTGAGACCTTTCAGTGGTCCCACCCATCTTTAAATATTTAGAAGTGTATGTGAGGCTGTGTTTATGTACATCATATGCAGACCATAAGAGGGTTTTAGATTCTCCAGAATCTGACACCCTCTACTGGAGTGTCTGAACAGCTACAGTGTACTTATATCTAATAAATACATGAATAAGTAAATAAATAAATAAATAAATAAATAAACATTTTTTAAAAAGGATAAGCAAGAAAGAAAGACCAGGCAGGCATGCCATCCATATCTCTGTCTGTCTGTCTGTCTGTCTATCTGATCCCCGGAAATGGAGATGGGCCACCATATAGTTGCTGGTAGTTGATCCCAGGTTCTCTGGAAGAGGAGAAAATGCTGTTACTGTTGAGCCATTTCAGTGGCCCTACCCATCTTTAAATTTTTAGAAGTGTATGTGAGGCTGTGTTTATGTACATCATATGCAGACCAGAAGAGGGATTTAGATTCATCAGAATCTGACACCCTCTTCTGGAGTGTCTGAAGACAGCTACAGTGTATTTATATCTAATAAATAAATAAATAAATTAATTAATTAATTAATAAACATTTTTTAAAATGGATAAGAAATAAAGAGAGACCAGGCAGGAGTGCCATCCTTATCTCTGTCTGTCTATCTGTCTGTCTGATCCCCTGGAACTGGAGATGGTCCATCTTATACTTGCTGGTAGTTGATCCCAGGTTCTCTGAAAGAGGAGACAATGCTGTTATTTGTTGAGCCCTTTTAGTGGCCCCACACTTCTTTAAATTTTTAGAAGTATACCTGAGGCTGTGTTTATGTACATCATATGCAGATTATAAGAGGATTTAGATTCTCCATAATCAGACACCCTCTACTGGAGTGTCTGAAGACAGCTACAGTGTACTTATATCTAATAATACATAAATAAATAAATAAATAAACATTTTTTTAAAAGGATAAGAAAGAAAGAAAGACCAGGCAGGCCTTCCATCCTTATCTCTGTCTGGCTGTCTGGCTGTCTGATCCCCTGGAACTAAAGGTGGGCCACCATATAGTTGCTGGTAGTTGATCCCAGGTTCTCTGGAAGAGGAGTCAATGCTGTTAATTTTTGAGCCCTTTCAGGGACCCCACCCATCTTTAAATTTTTAGAAGTATATGTGAGACTGTGTTTATATACATCATATGCAGACCATTAGAGGGATTTATATTCTCCAGATTCTGACACCCTATTCTGGAGTGTCTGAAGACAGCTACAGTATACTTATATGTAATAAATACATAAATAAATAAATAAATAAATAAATAAATAAATAAATAAATAAACATTTTTAAAAATGGATAAGAAAGAAAGAAAGAAAGACCAGGCAGGCATGCCATCCTTATCCTTGTCTGTTTCTCTGTCTGTCTGTCTGATCCCCTGGAACTGGAGATCGCCACCATATAGTTGATGGTAGTTGATCCCAGGTTCTCTGGAGAGGAGATAATGCTGTTAATTGTTGAGCCCTTTCAGTGGTCCCACCCATCTTTAAATTTTTAGAAGTATATGTGAGTCTCTGTTTATGTATATCATATGCAGACCATAAGAAGGATTTAGATTCTCCAGAATCTGACACCCTCTACTGGAGTGTCTGAAGACAGCTACAGTGTACTTATATCGAATAAATACATAAATAAATAAATAAATAAATAAATAAATAAATAAATAAACATTTTTTAAAAAGGATAAGAAAGAAAGAAATACCAGGCAGGCCTGTCATCCTTATCTCTCTCTGTCTGTCTGTCTGTCTTTCTGATCCCCTGGAACTGGAGATGGGCCATCATATAGTTGCTGGTAGTTGATCCCAGGTTCTCTGGAAGAGGAGATAATGCTGTTAATTGTTGAGCCCTTTCAGTGGTCCCACCCATCTTTATATTTTTAGAAGTATATGTGAGTCTCTGTTTATGTACCTCATATGCAGACAATAAGGGTGATTTAGATTCTCCAGAATCTGACACCCACTTCTGGAGTGTCTGAAGACAGCTACAGTGTACTTATATCTAATAAATACATAAATAAATAAATAAACATTTTTTTAAAAAAGGATAAGAAAGAAAGAAAGACCAGGCAGGCCTGCCACCTTGTCTGTCCGTCTGTCTGTCTGTCTATCTGTCATATCCACTGGAACTGGAGATGGGCCAAAATATAGTTGCTGGTAGTTGATCCCAGGTTACTTGGAAGAGGAGACAATGCTGTTAATTTTTGAGCCCTTTCAGTGGCCCCAACCATCTTTAAATTTTTAGAAGTATATGTGAGGCTGTGTTTATGTACATCATATGCAGACCATAAGAGGGATATAGATTATCCAGAACCTCACACCCTCTTCTGGAGTGTCTGAAGACAGCTACAGTGTT
This sequence comes from Mus caroli, assembly GCF_978045245.1. Classification (NCBI taxonomy): domain Eukaryota; kingdom Metazoa; phylum Chordata; class Mammalia; order Rodentia; family Muridae; genus Mus; species Mus caroli. Next base: position 48,151 of record NW_028227815.1, on the reverse strand, counting down.
CTTATATATAATAAATAAATAAATAAATAAATAAATAAATAAATAAATAAATAAATAAATAAACATTTTTTAAAAAGGATAAGAAAGAAAGAAAAACCAGGCAGGCCTGCCATCCTTATCTTTGTCTGTCTGTCTGTCTCTCTGTCTGTCTGTCTGTCTGATCCCCTAGAACTGGAGATGGGCCACCATATAGTTGCTGGTAGTTGATCCCAGGTCCTCTGGAAGAGGAGACAATGCTGTTAATTGTTGAGCCCTTTCAGTGGCCACACCCATCTTTGAATTTTTAGAAGTAAATGTGACGCTGTGTTTATGTACATCATATTCAGACCATAAGAGGGATTAAATTCTCCAGAATCTGACACAGTCTTTTGGAGTGTCTAAGACGGATACAGTGTACTTATATCTAATAAATACATAAATACATAAATAAACATTTTTTAAAATCGATTAGAAAGAAAGAAAGACCAGGCAGGCCTGCCATCCTTATCTCTGTCTGTCTGTCTGTCTGATCCCCTGGAACTGGAGATGGGCCACCATAGAGTTGCTGGTAGATGATCCCAGGTTCTCTAGAAGAGAAGACAATGCTGTTAATTGTTGAGCCCTTTCAGTTGCCCACCCATCTTTAAATTTTTAGAAGTATATGTAAGGCTGTGTTTATGTACCGAAAATGCAGACCATAAGAGGGATTTAGATTCTCCAGAATCTGACACCCTCTTCTGGAGTGTCTGAAGACAGCTACAGTGTAATTATATCTAATAAATTCATAAATAAACAAATAAACATTTTTTAAAAAGGATAATAAAGAAAGAGAGACCAGGCAGGCCTGCCATCCTTGTCTGTCTGTCTGTCTGTCTGATCCCCGGTACTGGAGATGGGCCACCATATAATTGCTGGTAGTTGATCCCAGGTTCTCTGGAAGAGGAGAAAATGCTGTTAATTGTTGAGCCCTTTCAGTGGCCCCACCCATCTTTAAGTTTTTAGAAGTATATGTGAGGCTGTGTTTATGTACATCATATGCAGATCATAAGAGGGATATAGATTCTCCAGAATCTGACACCCTCTTGGGGAGTGTTTGAAGACAGCTACCGTGTACTTTTATCTAATAAATACATACATAAATTAATAAACATTTTTAAAAAGGATAAGAAAGAAAGAAAGACCAGGCAGGCCTGCCACCTTGTCTGTCTGTCTGTCTGTCTGTCTCTCTATCTGTCAGATCCCCTGGAACTGGAGATAGGCCACCATATAGTTGCTGGTAGTTGATCCCAGGTACTCTGGAAGAGGAGACAATGCTGTTAGTTGTTGAGCCCTTTCAGTAGCCCCACCCATCTTTAAATTTTTAGAAGTATATGTGAGGCTGTGTTTATGTACATCATATGCAGACCATACGAGGGATTTAGATTCTCCAGAATCTGACACCCTCTTCTGGAGTGTCTGAAGACAGCTACATTGTACTTATATCTAATAAATACATACATAAATAAATAAATAAATAAATAAATAAATAAATATATACATACATAAATAAATAAACATTTTTTAAAAAGGATAAGAAAAAAAGAAAGACCAGGCAGGCCTGCCATCCTTATCTCTGTCTGTCTGTCTGTCTGTCTGATCCACTGGAACTAAAGATGGGCCACCATATAGTTGCTCATTGTTGATCCCAGGTTCTCTGGAAGAGGAGTCAATGCTGTTAATTATTGAGCCCTTTCTGGGGCCCCACCCATCTTTAAATTTTTAGAACTATATGTGAGGCTGTGTTTATGTACATCATATGCAGACCATAAGAGGGATTTATATTCTCCAGAATCTGACACCCTCTTCTGGAGTGACTGAAGACAACTACAGTGTACTTATATCTAATAAATAAATAAATAAATAAATAAATAAATAAATAAACATTTTTAAAAAAGGATAAGAAAGAAAGAAAGAAAGAACAGGCAGGCCTGCCATTCTTATCTCTGTCTATCTGTCTGTCTGTATGATACCCTGGAACTGGAGATGGGCCACCATATAGTTGCTGGTAGTTGATCCCAGTTTCTCTGCAAGAGGAGACAATGCTGTTAATTTTTGAGCCCTTTCAGTGGCCCCACCCATCTTTAAATTTTTAGAAGAATTTGTGAGGCTGTGTTTATGTACATCATATGCAGACCATAAGAGGGATTTAGATTCTTCAGAATCTGACACCCTCTTCTGGAGTGTCTGAAGACAGCTAGAGTGTACTTATATCTAATAAATACATAAATAAATAAATAAACATGTTTTAAAAAGGATAAGAAAGAAATAAAAACCAAGCAGGCCTGCCTTCCTTGTCTGTTTGTCTATCTGTCTATCTCATCCCCTGAAACTGGAGATGGGCCACCATATTTTTGCTGGTAGTTGATCCCAGGTTCTCTGGAAGAGGAGACAATGCTGGTATTTGTTGAGCCCTTTAAGTGGCCCCACCCATCTTTAAATTTTTAGAAGTATATATGAGGCTGTGTTTATGTACATCTTATGCAGACCATAAGAGGGATTTAGATTCTCCGTAATCTGACACCCTCTTCTGGAGTGTCTGAAGACAGCTACTGTGTACTTATATCTAATAAATACATACATAAATAAATAAATAAACATTTTTTTAAAAGGATAAGAAGGAAAGAAAGACCAGGTAGGCCTGCCATCCTTATCTCTGTCTGTCAGTCTGTCTGTCTGATCCCCTGGAACTAGAGATGGGCCACCATATAGTTGCTGGTAGTTGATCCCAGGTTCTCTGGAAGAGGAGACAATGCTGTTAATTGTTGAGCCCTTTCAGTGGCCCCACCCATCTTTAAATTTTTAGAAGTATATGTGAGGCTGTGTTTATGTACATTGTATGCAGACCATAAGAGGGATTTAGATTCTCCAGAAACTGATACCATCTTCTTGAGTGTCTGAAGACATCTACAGTGTACTTATATCTAATAAAGAAAGAAAGAAAGAAAGAAAGAAAGAAAGAAAGAAAGAAAGAAAGAAAGAAAGAAAGAAAGAAAGAAAGATGTTTTAAAAAGGATAAGAAAGAATGAAAAACCAGACAGGCCTGCCATTCTAGTCTGTCTGTCTGTCTGTCTGTCTGATCCCCTGGAACTGGAGATGGGCCTCCATATAGTTGCTGGTAGTTGATCCCAGGTTCTCTGGAAGAGGAGACAAGGCTGTTAATTGTTGAGCCCTTTCAGTGGCCCCACCCATCTTTAAATTTTTAGAAGTATATATGAGGCTGTGTTAATGTACATCATATGCAGTCCATAAGAGGGATTTAGATACTCCAGAACCTTAAACCCTCCTCCTGAGTTTCTGAAGACAGCTACAGTGTACTTAAATCTAATAAATAAATAAATAAATGAATAAATAAATAAATAAACATTTTAAAAGGATAAGAAAGAAAGAAAGAAAGAAAGAAAGAAAGAAAGAAAGAAAGAAAGAAAGAAAGAAAGAAAGAAAGAAAGAAAGAACAGGCAGACCTGCGATCCTTATCTCTTCTGTCTGTCTGTCTGTCTATCTGATCCCCTGGAACTGGAGATGGGCCACCATATAGTTGCTGGTAGTTGATCCCAGGTTCTCTGGAAGAGGAGACAATGCTGTTAATTGTTGAGCCCTTTCAGTGGCCCCACACAACTTTAAATTTTTGGAAGTAATTGTGAGTCTGTGCTTATGTACATCATTTGCAGTCCATAAGAGGGATTTAGATTCTCCAGAATCTGACACCCTCTTCCTCAGTGTCTGAAGACAGCTACAGTGTACTTATATCTAATATACATTAATAAATAAATAAACATTTCTTAAAAAGGATAAGAAAGAAAGAAAGACCAGGCAGGCCTGCCATCCTTATCTCTATCTGTCTCTATGTCTGTCTGTCTGTCTGATCCCCTGGAACTGGAGATGGGCCACCATATAGTTGCTGGTAGTTGAACCCAGGTTCTCTGTAAGAGGAGACAATGCTGTTAATTGTTGAGCCCTTCAGTGGCCCCACCCATCTTTAAATTTTTAGAAGTATATGTGAGGCTTTGTTTATGTACATCATATGCAGACCATAAGAGGGATTTATATTCTCCAGAATCTGACACCCTCTTCTGGAGTATCTGAAGGCAGCTACAGGGTACTTATATCTAATAAATAAATGAATAAATAAATAAATAAATAAACATTTTTAAAAGGATAAGAAAAAATGAAAGACCAGGCAGGCCTGCCATCCTTATCTCTGTCTGTCTGTCTGTCTGTCTGATCTCCTGGAACTGGAGATGGGCCACAATATAGTTGCTGGTAGTTGATCCCAGGTTCTCTGGAAGAGGAGACAATGCTGTTAATTGTTGAGCCCTTTCAGTGGCCCCACTCATCTTTAAATTTTTAGAAGTGTATGTGAGGCTGTGTTTATGTACATCATAGGCAGACTATAAGAGGGATTTAGATTCTCCAGAATCTGACACCCTCTTCTGGAGTGTCTGAAGACAGCTACAGTGTACTTATGTCTAATAAATAAATAAATAAATAAATAAATAAATAAATAAATAAATAAATATTTTTAAAAAAAATGATAAGAAAAAAAGAAAGACCAGGCAGGGACTGCCATCCTTTTCTCTGTCTGTCTGTCTGTCTTTCTGATCTCCTGGAACTGGAGATGGGCCACCATATAGTTGCTGGTAGTTGATCCCAGGTTCTCTGGAAGAGGAGACAATGCTGTTAATTGTTGAGCCCTTTCAGTGGCCCCACTCATCTTTAAATTTTTAGAGGTGTATGTGAGGCTGTGTTTATGTACATCATATGCAGACCATAAGAGGGATTTAGATTCTCCAGAATATGACACCCTCTTCTGGAGTGTCTGAAGATAGCTACAGTGTACTTATATCTAATAAATACATAAATAAATAAATAAATAAATAAATAAATAAATAAATAAATAAACATTTTTTAAAAAGGATAAGAAAGAAAGAAAGACCAGGCAGGCCTTCCATCCTTATCTCTGTCTGTCTGTCTGTCTCTCTCTCTGATCCCCTGGAACTGGAGATGGGCAACCATATAGTTGCTTGTAGTTGATCCCAGGTTCTCTGGAAGAGGAGACAATGCTGTTAATTATTGAGCCCTTTCAGTGGCCCCACCCATCTTTAAATTTTTAGAAGTATATGTGAGGCTGTGTTTAAGTACATCATATGCAGACCATAAGAGGGATTTAGATTCTCCAGAATCTGACACCCTCTACTGGAGTGTCTGAAGACAGCTACAGTGTACTTATATCTAAAAAATACATAAATAAATAAATAAATAAATAAATAAATAAATAAATAAATAAATAAATAAAATATTTTTTAAAAGGATAAGAAATAAAGTAAGACCAGGCAGGCCTGCCATCCTTATGTCTGTCTGTCTGTCTGTCTGTCTTTCTGATCCCCTGGAACTGGAGATGGGCCACCATATAGTTTCTGTTAGTTGATCCCAGTTTTTCTGGAAGAGGAGACAATTCTGTTAATTGTTGAGCCCTTTCAGTGGCCCCACCCATCTATAAATTTTTAGAAGTATATGTGAGGCTGTGTTTATGTACATCATATGCAGCCCATAAGAGGGATTTAGATTCTCCAGAATCTTACACCCTTTTCTGCAGTGTCTCAAGACAGCTACAGTGTACTTATATCTAATAAATAAATAAATAAATAAATAAATAAACATTTTTTAAAAGGGATAAGAAAGAAAGAAAAACCAGGCAGGCCTGCCATACTTGTCTGTCTGTCTTACTGTCTTGCCTAGCCCCTTGCCTAGCCTAGCCTATCCTAGCCCCTTGCCTAGCCTAACCTAGCCCCTTGCTTAGCCTAGCCCTGCCTTGCCTAGCCCTGCCTATCCCTGTCTTTAACCAGGCTGGCCTCGAAATCAGAAACTGACTGCCTCTCCCTCCAGAGTGCTCTCATTAAGAGCTCGAGCCACCACTGACTGTTGGGTTTTCTAAGTCTTACATAGGTATGGTCTGTTTCTCAGCTGTGAAACCGTAATTAACACATGTAGTCTGTCCTAGGTCAGCCATAGCTACAGACTGAGGCCTTTTCTAAAACAAAACAAAAGAAAACAAAAAATAGAAATAATAAAATAAATAAATTAAGCAACCACATGATATCTTTTCTTTCTTTCAATGATACTCAGAGCTTGAAGCAGTTCACCCATGAGACCTCAGCTCCGGACATTGAGGCTGTTTCCCTAACAAGTATTATGGCTGAACCTGAGGGGTTCTACTGCTGATTTGTGTCCCCCACTTTAAAAAAATAGTTGTTTTCAAAGGCTGCAGGTTCTTAGCCCTGTTCCTTGTTACAGTTGAGTCACAGCCCTGAATGTTCAGTCTTAGTTAAAGGCACTGAGAAGGGCTTCCTATAGACATCAAAGACCAAGTCTTTGTTATTAAAAAGTTAATCTGGATTCCCCCACCCCCTGAGGGTTTGTATTCTCAACATAGACCCTTTTCCTTCCTAACCTTGGCTGTCCTGAACCTTACTGTCCTTGAACTCAGTGATTTGCCTGTCTTGCTGGGATGAAACTGTGAGCTACCATCCAGAAGGAAGCACCCTGCTGAGGTTAGATTGGGGTCTCTTCCATTTTCCTCTATGAACATGCATATGGCAGGCCTGTTCTTTCTTTTTTACTTTTCCTTTTCTTTTTAAAGATTTATTTATTTATTATATCAAAGTATGCTGTAGCTATGTTCAGACACTCCAGAAGAGGGTGTCAGATGCTGAAGAATCTAAATCATTCTTATTGTCTGCATATGATGTATATAAACACAGCCTAACATATACTCAAAAAAAAAAAAAGAAAGAAAGAAAGAAAGAAAGAAAGAAAGAAAGAAAGAAAGAAAGAAAGAAAGAAAGAAAGAAAGAAAGAAAGAAAGGAAGAAAGAAAGAAAGAAAGAAAGATGTGGCTACAGAGAGGGCTCAACAATTAAGAGCATTGTCTCCTCTTCCAGAGAACCTGGGCTCAATTACCAGTATATATATATATGGTGGCCCATCTCCAGTTCCAGGGGATCTATTACTCTGTTCTGGAGTCTGTGGGCACAGCATACACATGCAAAACATTCTTACACTAAAAATAAAATAGATCATTCAGAGAGAGGACAGAGAGTGGGTGAGAGAGAGGGGAGGTAATTATAACTCCTGACGAGTTTGAAGACCTGAGCTTCATCACTCACACAAATAAATACATGCAAAATAATTTTTATTGAGCAACAGTTATATTTACTATATCTAAAGGACAGTCATGAGCATATTCTCTAAATAGAAAAAGGCCTGTTAGTCTTAGAAATGGAAAAGACAAACCAAGGAAGATTTGCAATTACATAATGAGGCAGCTCAGCCCAGCTCTTAGGTTGGAAATAAGACTCGAGAATAGGATACACATGAAGCCAGCCAGCCATTGCTTTTTGTTTTGGAGGCTGAAAGGATACACCTGAAGACAGCCAATGCTGTGTGTGCTTGATGGTGATCTGGTAATTTTTTTTTTAATTTTTAAAACCTTTAACACTTTTTATAAAACTTTTATAAAAACTTTTTATTCTCCTTTCTTTCTTTCTTTCTTTCTTTCTTTTTTCAGGGTTTCTCACCATATTGCAGGTACTACAAGTTTGATTTTCTTATTTTTCGACTGTTTCAGGGTTTCTCACCATATTGCAGGTCCTACTGTGTGATTTTCTCATTTTTCGACTTTTTCAGGGTTTCTTATCATATTCCAAGTCCTAGAGTGTGATTTTCTCATTTTTCGACTTTTTCAGGGATTCTCACCATATTGCAGGTCCTACAAGTGTGAATTTCTTAATTTTCGACTTTTGCAGGGTTTCTCACCATGTTCCAGCTACTACAGTGTATTTTTCTCATTTTTTAAAATTTTCACGGTCTCTCATCTTATTCCAAGTCGAACAGTGTAATTTTCTCATTTTTCGACTTTTTCAGGGTTTCTCACCATATTGCAGGTACTACAAGTTTGATTTTCTTATTTTTCAAATGTTTCAGGGTTTCTCACCATATTCCAGGTCCTACTGTGTGATTTTCTCACGTTAAGACTTTTTCAGTGTTTCTCACCAATATTCTAGGTACTACACTGTGATTTTCTCATTTTTTGACTATTTCAGGTTTTCTCATCATATTCCAAGTCCTAGAGTGTGATTTTCTCTTTTTCGGACTTTTTCAGGGTTTCTCAAAAATATTCCAGGTCCTACAGTGTAATTTTCTCATTTTTTGACTTTTTCAGGGTTTCTCACCATATTCCAAGTCCTATAGTGTGATTTTCTCATTTTTTGACTTTTTCAGGGTTTCTCATCTTACTTCAAGTCCTACAGTGTGATTTTCTCATTTTTCGACTTTTTCAAGGTTTCTCACCATATTGCAGGTCCTACAAGTGTGATTTTCTTATTGTTGGACTTTTTCAGGGTTTCTCACCATATTCCAGCTCCTACAGTGCATTTTTGTCATTTTTTGTCTTTTTCACGGTTTCTCATCTTATTCCAAGTCCTACAGTGTGATTTTCTAATTTTTCGACTTTTTCAGGGTTTCTCACCATATTGCAGTGCTACTGTGTGATTTTCTCATTTTTAGACTTTTTCAGGGTTTCTCACCATATTCCAGGTTCTACTGTGTGATTTTCTCATTTTTTGACTTTTTCAGGGTTTCTCACCATATTCCAAGTCCTATAGTGTGATTTTCTCATTTTTTGACTTTTTCAGGGTTTCTCATCTTACTCCAAGTCCTACAGTGTGATTTTCTCATTTTTGACTTTTTCAGGGTTTCTCACCATATTGCAGGTCCTACAAGTGTGATTTTCTTATTGTTGGACTTTTTCAGGTTTTTCTCACCATATTCCAGCTCCTACAGTGCATTTTTGTCATTTTTTCTCTTTTTCACGGTTTCTCATCTTATTCCAAGTCCTACAGTGTGATTTTCTCATTTTTCGACTTTTTAAGGGTTTCTCACCATATTGCAGGTCCTACTGTGTGATTTTCTCATTTTTAGACTTTTTCAGGGTTTCTCACCATATTCCAGGTACTACTGTGTGATTTTCTTATTTTTTGACTTTTCAGGGTTTCTCATCATATTCCAAGTCCTAGAGTGTGATTTTCTCTTTTTAAGACTTTTTAAGGGTTTCTCACCATATTCCAGGTCCTACAGTGTGATTTTCTCAATTTTTGACTTTTTCAGGGTTTCTCATCATATTCCAAGTCCTAGATTGTGATTTTCTCTTTTTTCGACTTTTTCAGGGTTTCTCACCATATTCCAGGTCCTACAGTGTGATTTTCTCATTTTTTGACTTTTTCAGGGTTTCTCATCTTACTCCAAGTCCTACAGTGTGATTTTCTCATTTTTCGACTTTTTCAGGGTTTCTCACCATATTGCAGGTCCTACTGTGTGATTTTCTCATTTTTAGACTTTTTCAGTGTTTACTCACCATATTCAAGGTACTACAGTGTTATTTTCTCATTTTTTGACTTTTTCAGGGTTTCTCAGCTTATTCCAAGTCCTACAGTGTGATTTTCTCATTTTTCGACTTTTTCAGGGTTTCTCACCATATTGCAGGTCCTACTGTGTGATTTTCTCATTTTTAGACTTTTTCAGGGTTTCTCACCATATTCCAGGTACTACTGTGTGATTTCTCATTTTTTGACTTTTTCAGGGTTTCTCATCATATTCCAAGTCCTAGAGTGTGATTTTCTCTTTTTTCGACTTTTTCAGGGTTTCTCACCATATTCCAGGTCCTACAGTGTGATTTTCTCATTTTTTGACTTTTTCAGGGTTTCTCACCATATTCCAGCTCCTACTGCGTGATTTCCTCATTTTTCGACTTTTTCAGGGTTTCTCACCATATTCCAAGTCCTACAGTGTGATTTTCTCATTTTTTGACATTTTCAGGGTTTGTCACCATATTCCAGGTACTACAGTGTGATTTTCTTATTTTAGACTTTTTCAGTGTTTCTCACCAAATTCCAGGACCTACTGCGTGATTTTTCATTTTTGACTTTTTCAGGATTTCTAACCATATTCCATGTCCTACACTGTAATTTTCTCATTTTTCGACTTTTTCAGGGTTTTTCACCATATTGGAGGTCCTACAAGTGTGATTTTCTTATTTTTCGACTTTTTCAGTGTTTCTCATCATATTCCAGCTCCTACAGTGTATTATTCTCATTTTTTTTTATTTTTTCACGGTTTCTCATCTTATTCCAAATCCTACAGTGTGATTTTCTCATTGTTGGAATTTTTTAGGGTTTCTCACCATATTGCAGGTACTACAAGTTTGATTTTCTTATTTTTCGACTGATTCAGTGTTTCTCACCCATATTGCAGGTCCTATTGTGTGATTTTTCTCATTTTTTTACTTTTTCAGGGTTTCTCACCATATTCCAAGTCCTATAGTGTGATTTTCTCATTTTTTGACTTTTTCAGGGTTTCTCATCTTACTCCAAGTCCTACAGTGTGATTTTCTCTTTTTTGACTTTTTCAGGGTTTCTCACCATATTGCAGGTCCTACAAGTGTGATTTTCTTATTGTTGGACTTTTTCAGGTTTTTCTCACCATATTCCAGCTCCTACAGTGCATTTTTGTCATTTTTTGTCTTTTTCACGGTTTCTCATCTTATTCCAAGTCCTACAGTGTGATTTTCTCATTTTTCGACTTTTTAAGGGTTTCTCACCATATTGCAGGTCCTACTGTGTGATTTTCTCATTTTTAGACTTTTTCAGGGTTTCTCACCATATTCCAGGTACTACTGTGTGATTTTCTCATTTTTTGACTTTTTCAGGGTTTCTCATCATATTCCAAGTCCTAGAGTGTGATTTTCTCTTTTTAAGACTTTTTAAGGGTTTCTCACCATATTCCAGGTCCTACAGTGTGATTTTCTCAATTTTTGACTTTTTCAGGGTTTCTCATCATATTCCAAGTCCTAGACTGTGATTTTCTCTTTTTTCGACTTTTTCAGGGTTTCTCACCATATTCCAGGTCCTACAGTGTGATTTTCTCATTTTTTGACTTTTTCAGGGTTTCTCATCTTACTCCAAGTCCTACAGTGTGATTTTCTCATTTTTCTACTTTTTCAGGGTTGCTCACCATATTGCAGGTCCTACTGTGTGATTTTCTCATTTTTAGACTTTTTCAGTGTTTACTCACCATATTCAAGGTACTACAGTGTTATTTTCTCATTTTTTGACTTTTTCAGGGTTTCTCAGCTTATTCCAAGTCCTAGAGTGTGATTTTCTCTTTTTTCGACTTTTTCAGGGTTTCTCACCATATTCCAGGTCCTACAGTGTGATTTTCTCATTTTTTGACTTTTTCAGGGTTTCTCACCATATTCCAGCTCCTACTGCGTGATTTTCTCATTTTTCAACTTTTTCAGGGTTTCTCACCATATTCCAAGTCCTACAGTGTGTTTTTCTCATTTTTTGACATTTTCAGGGTTTGTCACCATATTCCAGGTACTACAGTGTGATTTTCTTATTTTAGACTTTTTCAGTGTTTCTCACCAAATTCCAGGACCTACTGCGTGATTTTCTCATTTTTGACTTTTTCAGGATTTCTAACCATATTCCATGTCCTACACTGTAATTTTCTCATTTTTCGACTTTTTCAGGGTTTTTCACCATATTGGAGGTCCTACAAGTGTGATTTTCTTATTTTTCGACTTTTTCAGTGTTTCTCATCATATTCCAGCTCCTACAGTGTATTATTCTCATTTTTTTATTTTTTCACGGTTTCTCATCTTATTCCAAATCCTACAGTGTGATTTTCTCATTGTTGGAATTTTTTAGGGTTTCTCACCATATTGCAGGTACTACAAGTTTGATTTTCTTATTTTTCGACTGATTCAGTGTTTCTCACCATATTGCAGGTCCTATTGTGTGATTTTTCTCATTTTTCGACTTTTTCAGGGTTTCTCATCATATTCCAAGTCCTAGGTGTAATTTTTCTAATTTTTAGTCTTTTTCAGAATTTCTCACCATATTCCAGGTTCTACATTGTGAATTTTCTCATTTTTTGAATTTTTCAGGGTTGCTCACCATATTTCAGCTCCTACCGTGTATTTTTGTCATTTTTTGTTTTTTTCACGGTTTCTCATCTTATTCCAAGTCCTATATTGTGATTTTCTCCTTTTTTGACGTTTTCAGGGTTTCTCACCATATTGCAGGTACTACAAGTTTGATTTTCTTATTTTTCTATCTTTCAGGGTTTCTCACCATATTCCAGGTCCTACTGTTTGATTTTCTCATTTTTAGACTTTTTCATGGTTTCTCACCATATTCCAGGTACTACAGTGTACTTTTCTCATTTTTTTGACCTTTTCAGGGTTTCTCATCATATTCCAAGTCCTACAGTGTGATTTTCTCATTTTTCGACTTTTTCAGGGTTTCTCACCATATTGGAGGTTCTACAAGTGTGATTTTCTTATTTTTCGACCGATTCAGTGTTTCTCACCATATTGCAGGTCCTACAGTGTGATTTTATCATTTTTCGACTTTTTCAGGGTTTCTCACCATATTGGAGGTTCTACAAGTGTGATTTTCTTATTTTTTGACTTTTTCAGGGTTTCTTACCATATTCCAGCTTCTACAGTGTATTTTTCTCATTTTTTGACTTTTTCACGGTTACTCAACATATTCTAAATCCTACAGTGTGATTTTCGCATTTTTGGAAATTTTCAGGGTTTCTCACCATTGTGCAAGTACTACAAGTTTGATTTTCTTATTTTTTGACTGTTTAAGTGTTTATCACCATATTGCAGGTCCTAATGTGTGATTTTCTCATTTTGAGACTTTTTCTGTGTTTCTCACCATATTCCAGCTACTACAGTGTGATTTTCTCATATTTCGACTTTTATAGGGTTCCTCATCATATTCCAAGTCCTAGAGTGTGATTTTTCTAATTATTGACTTTTTCAGGGGTTACTCACCAAATTCCATCTTCTACAGTGTGATTTTCAAATTTTTCGACTTTTTCAGGGTTTTTCATCGTATTCCAAGTCCTACAGTGTGATTTTCTCATTTTTTGACTTTTTCAGGGTTTCTCATCATATTCCAAGTCCTAGAGAGTGATTTTTCTAATTTTTCGCCTTTTTCAGAGTTTCTCACCATATTCCAGGTTCCACAGTGTTATTTTTCTCATTTTTTGACTTTTTCAGGATTGCTCAACATATTCCATCTTCTACAGTGTGATTTTTTCATTTTTCAACTTTTTCAGGGTTTCTCATCTTATTCCAAGTCCTACAGGGTGATTTTCTCATTTTTTGACTTTTTCAGGGTGTCTCATCTTATTCCAAGTCCTACAGTGTGATTTTCTCATTTTTCAACTTTTTCAGGGTTTCTCACCATATTGCAGGTCCTACCAAGTGTAAATTTCTTATTTTTTGACTTTTTCAGGGTTTCTCACCATATTCCAGCTCCTTCAGTGTATTTTTCTCATATTTTGACTTTTTCAGGGTTTCTCACCATATTGCAGATATGACAAATTTGATTTTCTTATTTTCGACTGCTTCAGGGTTTCTCACCATATTCCAGGTCCTACAGTGTAATTTTCTCATTTTTTGACTTTTTCAGTGTTTCTCACCATATTGCAGGTCCTACTGTGTGATTTTCTCATTTTTAGACTTTTTCAGTGTTTACTCACCATATTCAAGGTACTACAGTGTTATTTTCTCATTTTGAGACTTTTTCAGTTTTTCTCATCTTATTCCAAGTCCTACAGGGTGATTTTCTCTTTTTTCGACTTTTAAAGGGTTTCTCAACATATTCCAGGTCCTACAGTGTAATATTCTCATTTTTTGACTTTTTCAGGGTTTGTCACCATATTCCAGGTACTACAGTGTGATTTTCTTATTTTAGACTTTTTCAGTGTTTCTCACCAAATTCCAGGACCTACTGCGTCATTTTCTCATTTTTGACTTTTTCAGGGTTTCTCACCATATTCCATGTCCTACACTGTAATTTTCTCATTTTTCGACTTTTTCAGGGTTTTTCACACTATTGGAGGTCCTACAAGTGTGATTTTCTTATTTTTCGACTTTTTCAGGGTTTCTCAACATATTCCAGCTCCTACAGTGTATTATACTCATTTTTTTGATTTTTTCACGGTTTCTCATCATATTCCAAATCCTATAGTGTGATTTTCTCATTTTTTGAATTTTTCAGTGTTTCTCACCATATTGCAGGTCCTACTGTGTGATTTTCTCATTTTTAGACTTTTTCAGTGTTTACTCACCATATTCATGGTACTACAGTGTGATTTTCTCATTTTTTTTGACTTTTTCAGGGTATATCATCATATTCCAAGTCCTAGAGTGTGATTTTCTCTTTTTTCGACTCTTTCAGAGTTTCTCACCATATTCCAGGTCCTACAGTGTGATTTTCTCATTTTAAGACTTTTTCAGGGTTTCTCAACACATTCCAGGTACTACAGTGTGATTTTCTCATTTTTCGACTTTTTCAGGGTTCCTCATCATATTCCAAGTCCTAGAGTGTGATTTTTCTAATTATTGACTTTTTCACGGTTGCTCACCATATTCCATCTTCTACAGTGTGATTTTCTCATTTTCGACTTTTTCAGGGTTTTTCATCATATTCCAAGTTCTATAGAGTTATTTTCTCATTTTTTGACTTTTTCACGTTTTCTCACAATATTCCAAGTCCTACTGCGTGATTTTCTCATTTTTCGAGTTTTTCAGGGTTTCTCACCATATTCCAAGTCCTATTGTGTGATTTTCTCATTTTTCGACTTTTTCAGAATTTCTCACCCTATTGCAGGTCCTACAAGTGTGAATTTCTTATTTTTTGACTTTTTCAGGGTTTCTCACCATATTCCAGCTCCTTCAGTGTATTTTTCTCATTTTTTGACTTTTTCAGGGTTTCTCACCATATTGCAGATATGACAAATTTGATTTTCTTATTTTTCGACTGCTTCAGGGTTTCTCACCATATTCCAGGTCCTACTGTGTGATTTTCTCATTTTTAGACTTTTTCAGTGTTTATCTCACCATATTCAAGGTACTACAGTGTTATTTTCTCATTTTTTGACATTTTCAGGTTTTCTCATCATATTCCATGTCCTAGAGGGTGATTTTCTCTTTTTTCGACTTTTAAAGTGTTTCTGAACATATTCCAGGTCCTACAGTTTAATTTTCTCATGTTTTTACTTTTTCAGTGTTTCTCACCATATTGCAGGTCCTACAAGTGTGAATTTCTTTTTTTTCGACTTTTTCAGAGTTACTCACCATATTCCAGGTCCTACAGTGTGATTTTCTCATTTTTAGATTTTTCAGTGTTTCTCAACATATTGCAGGTCCTACTGTGTGATTTTCTCATTTTAAGACTTTTTCAGGGTTTCTCACCATATTCCAGGTCCTACTGTGTGATTTTCTCATTTTTTTACTTTTTCAGTGTTTCTCATCATATTCCAAGTCCTACAGTGTGATTTTCTCATTTTTTGACTTTTTCAGGGTTTCTTATCATATTCCAAGTCCTAGACTGTGATTTTTCTAATTTTCGACTTTTTCAGATTATATCACCATATTCCTTTTACTACAGTTTTGTTTCTCATTTTTTTGACTTTTTCAAGGTTTCTCACCATATTCAATGTCCTACAGTGTGATTTTCTCATTTAAAGGCTTTTTCAGGGTTTGTCACCATATTCCAGGTACTACAGTGTAATTTTCTTATTTTAGACTTTTTCAGTGTTTCTCACCAAATTCCAGGACCTACTGCGTGATTTTCTCATTTTTCGACTTTTTCAGGGTTTCTCACCATATTCCAGGTCCTACACTGTGATTTTCTCATTTTTCGACTTTTTCAGGGTTTTTCACCATATTGGAGGTCCTACAAGTGTGATTTTCTTATTTTTCGACTTTTTCAGGGTTTCGCATCATATTCCAAATCCTACAGTGTGATTTTCTCATTTTTGGAATTTTTCAGGGTTTCTCAACATATTGCAGGTACTACAAGTTTGATTTTCTGATTTTTTGACTGTTTCAGTGTTTCTTACCATATTGCAGGTCCTACTGTGTGATTTTCTCATTTTGAGACTTTTTCAGTGTTTATCACCATATTCCAGCTACTACAGTGTGATTTTCTCATTTTTCGACTTTTTCAGGGTTTCTCATCATATTCCAAGTCCTAGAGAGTGATTTTTCTAATTTTTCGCCTTTTTCAGAGTTTCTCACCATATTCCAGGTTCCACAGTGTGATTTTTCTCATTTTTTGACTTTTTCAGGATTGCTCAACATATTCCATCTTCTACAGTATGATTTTCTCATTTTTCAACTTTTTCAGGGTTTCTCATCTTATTCCAAGTCCTACAGTGTGATTTTCTCATTTTTTGACTTTTTCAGGGTGTCTCATCTTATTCCAAGTCATACAGTGTGATTTTCTCATTTTTCGACTTTTTCAGGGTTTCTCACCATATTGCAGGTCCTACAAGTGTGAATTTCTTATTTTTTGACTTTTTCAGTGTTTCTCACCATATTGCAGATAAGACAAATTTGATTTTCTTATTTTTCGACTGCTTCAGGGTTTCTCACCATATTCCAGGTCCTACTGTGTGATTTTCTCATTTTTAGACTTTTTCAGTGTTTACTCACCATATTCAAGGTACTACAGTGTTATTTTCTCATTTTTTGACTTTTTCAGGTTTTCTCATCTTATTCCAAGTCCTACAGGGTGATTTTCTCTTTTTTCGACTTTTAAAGGGTTTCTCAACATATTCCAGGTCCACCAGTGTAATTTTCTCATTTTTTGACTTTTTCAGTGTTTCTCACCATATTGCAGGTCCTACAAGTGTGAATTTCTAATTTTTCGACTTTTTCAGAGTTACTCACCATATTCCAGGTCCTACTGTGTGATTTTCTCATTTTTAGACTTTTTCAGTGTTTTTCTCACCATATTCAAGGTACTACAGTGTTATTTTCTCATTTTTTGACATTTTCAGGTTTTCTCATCATATTCCATGTCCTAGAGGGTGATTTTCTCTTTTTTCGACTTTTAAAGTGTTTCTCAACATATTCCAGGTCCTACAGTGTAATTTTCTCATGTTTTGACTTTTTCAGTGTTTCTCACCATATTGCAGGTCCTACAAGTGTGAATTTCTTTTTTTTTCGACTTTTTCAGAGTTACTCACCATATTCCAGGTCCTACAGTGTGATTTTCTCATTTTTAGATTTTTCAGTGTTTCTCAACATATTGCAGGTCCTACTGTGTGATTTTCTCATTTTAAGACTTTTTCAGGGTTTCTCACCATATTCCAGGTCCTACTGTGTGATTTTCTCATTTTTTTACTTTTTCAGTGTTTCTCATCATATTCCAAGTCCTACAGTGTGATTTTCTCATTTTTTGACTTTTTCAGGGTTTCTTATCATATTCCAAGTCCTAGACTGTGATTTTTCTAATTTTTCGACTTTTTCAGATTATATCACCATATTCCTTTTACTACAGTGTTGTTTCTCATTTTTTTGACTTTTTCAAGGTTTCTCACCATATTCAATGTCCTACAGTGTGATTTTCTCATTTAAAGGCTTTTTCAGGGTTTGTCACCATATTCCAGGTACTACAGTGTAATTTTCTTATTTTAGACTTTTTCAGTGTTTCTCACCAAATTCCAGGACCTACTGCGTGATTTTCTCATTTTTCGACTTTTTCAGGGTTTCTCACCATATTCCAGGTCCTACACTGTGATTTTCTCATTTTTCGACTTTTTCAGGGTTTTTCACCATATTGGAGGTCCTACAAGTGTGATTTTCTTATTTTTCGACTTTTTCAGGCTTTCTCATCATATTCCAAATCCTACAGTGTGATTTTCTCATTTTTGGAATTTTTCAGTGTTTCTCAACATATTGCAGGTACTACAAGTTTGATTTTCTTATTTTTTGACTGTTTCAGTGTTTCTTACCATATTGCAGGTCCTACTGTGTGATTTTCTCATTTTGAGACTTTTTCAGTGTTTATCACCATATTCCAGCTACTACAGTGTGATTTTCTCATTTTTCGACTTTTTCAGGGTTTCTCATCATATTCCAATTCCTAGAGAGTGATTTTTCTAATTTTTCGCCTTTTTCAGAGTTTCTCACCATATTCCAGGTTCCACAGTGTGATTTTTCTCATTTTTTGACTTTTTCAGGATTGCTCAACATATTCCATCTTCTACAGTATGATTTTCTCATTTTTCAACTTTTTCAGGGTTTCTCATCTTATTCCAAGTCCTACAGTGTGATTTTCTCATTTTTTGACTTTTTCAGGGTGTCTCATCTTATTCCAAGTCATACAGTGTGATTTTCTCATTTTTCGACTTTTTCAGGGTTTCTCACCATATTGCAGGTCCTACAAGTGTGAATTTCATATTTTTTGACTTTTTCAGGGTTTCTCACCATATTGCAGATAAGACAAATTTGATTTTCTTATTTTTCGACTTTTTCAGGGTTTCTCACCATATTCCAGGTCCTACTGTGTGATTTTCTCATTTTTAGACTTTTTCAGTGTTTACTCACCATATTCAAGGTACTACAGTGTTATTTTCTCATTTTTTGACTTTTTCAGGTTTTCTCATCTTATTCCAAGTCCTACAGGGTGATTTTCTCTTTTTTCGACTTTTAAAGGGTTTCTCAACATATTCCAGGTCCACCAGTGTAATTTTCTCATTTTTTGACTTTTTCAGTGTTTCTCACCATATTCCAGGTCCTACTGCCTGATGTTCTCATTTTTCGACTTTTTCAGGGTTTCTCACCATATTCCAAGTCCTACAGTGTGATTTTCTCATTTTTTTGACATTTTCAGGGTTTGTCACCATATTCCAGGTACTACAGTGTGATTTTCTTATTTTAGACTTTTTCAGTGCTTCTCACCAAATTCCTGGTCCTACTGCGTGATTTTCTCATTTTTGACTTTTTCAGGGTTTCTCACCATATTCCATGTCCTACACTGTAATTTTCTCATTTTTCGACTTTTTCAGGGTTTTTCACCATATTGGAGGTCCTACAAATGTGATTTTTTTATTTTTCGACTTTTTCAGTGTTTCTCAACATATTCCAGCTTCTACAGTGTATTATTCTCATTTTTTTGATTTTTTCACGGTTTCTCATCTTATTCCAAATCCTACAGTGTGATTTTCTCATTTTTGGAATTTTTCAGGGTTCTCACCATATTGCAGGTTCTACATTGTGATTTTTCTCATTTTTTGAATTTTTCAGGGTTGCTCACCATATTTCAGCTCCTACAGTGTATTTCTGTCATTTTTTGTCTTTTTCACGGTTTCTCATCTTGTTCCAAGTCCTATATTTTGATTTTCTCCTTTTTTGACTTTTTTAGGGTTTCTCACCATTTTGCAGGTACTACAAGTTTGATTTTCTTATTTTTCGATCTTTCAGGGTTTCTCACCATATTCCAGGTCCTACTGTTTGATTTTCTCATTTTTAGACTTTTTAAGGGTTTCTCACCATATTCCAGGTACTACAGTGTGATTTTCTCATTTTTTTTGACTTTTTCATGGTATATCATCATATTCCAAGTCCTAGAGTTGATTTTCTCTTTTTTCGACTATTTCAGAGTTTCTCACCATATTCCAGGTCCTACAGTGTGATTTTCTCGTTTTAAGACTTTTTCAGGGTTTCTCAACACATTCCAGCTTCTACAGTGTATTTTTCTCATTTTTTGACTTTTTAACGGTTACTCATCATATTCTAAATCCTACAGTGTGATTTTCGCATTTTTGGAAATTTTCAGGGTTTCTCACCATATTGCAGGTACTACAAGTTTGATTTTCTTATTTTTTGACTGTTTAAGTGTTTATCACCATATTGCAGGTCCTACTGTGTGATTTTCTCATTTTGAGACTTTTTCAGTGTTTCTCACCATATTCCAGCTACTACAGTGTGATTTTCTCATTTTTCGACTTTTTCAGGGTTCCTCATCATATTCCAAGTCCTAGAGTGTGATTTTTCTAATTATTGACTTTTTCACGGTTGATCACCATATTCCATCTTCTACAGTGTGATTTTCTCATTTTTTGACTTTTTCAGGGTTTTTCATCATTTTCCAAGTTCTATAGTGTGATTTTCTCATTTTTTGACTTTTTCAGGGTTTCTCACCATATTCCAGGTCCTACAGTGTGATTTTCTCATTTTTCGACTTTTTCAGGGTTTCTCACCATAATGGAGGTCAAACAAGTGTGAGTTTCTTATTTTTCGACTTTTTCAGGTTTTCTCACCATATTCCAGCTCCTACGGTGTATTTTTCTCATTTTTAGACTTTTTCACGTTTTCTCACAATATTCCTGGTCCTACTGCGTGATTTTCTCATTTTTCGACTTTTTCAGGTTTCTCCCCATATTCCAAGTCCTACAGTGTGATTTTCTCATTTTTTGACTTTTTCAGAATTTCTCACCCTATTGCAGGTCCTACAAGTGTGAATTTCTTATTTTTTGACTTTTTCAGGGTTTCTCACCATATTCTAGCTCCTTCAGTGTATTTTTCTCATTTTTTGACACTTCAGGGTTTCTCACCATATTGCAGATATGACAAATTTGATTTTCTTATTTTTCGACTGCTTCAGGGTTTCTCACCATATTCCAGGTCCTACTGTGTGTTTTTCTCATTTTTAGACTTTTTCAGTGTTTTCTCACCATATTCAAGGTACTACAGTGTTATATTCTCATTTTTTGACTTTTTCAGGTTTTCTCATCATATTCCATGTCCTAGAGGGTGATTTTCTCTTTTTTCGACTTTTAAATTGTTTCTCAACATATTCTAGGTCCTACAGTGTAATTTTCTCATGTTTTGACTTTTTCAGTGTTTCTCACCATATTGCAGGTCCTACAAGTCTGAATTTCTCATTTTTCGACTTTTTCAGAGTTACCATATTCCAGGTCCTACAGTGTGATTTTCTCATTTTAAGATTTTTCAGTGTTTCTCAACATATTGCAGGTCCTACTGTGTGATTTTCTCTTTTTAAGACTTTTTCAGGGTTTCTTATTTTTTGATTTTTAATATTTTTATTACATATTTTCCTCAATTACATTTCCAATGCTATCCCAAAGTCCCCCATAGCGCCCCCCACTTCCCTACCCACCCATTCCCATTCTTTTGGCCCTGGCATTCCCCTATATTGGGGCATATAATATTTGCAAGTCCAATGGGCCTCTCTTTCCATTGATGGCCGACTAGGCCATCTTTCGATACATATGCAGCTAGAGACAAGAGCTCCGGGGTTCTGGTTAGTACATCATGTTGTTCCAACAATAGGGTTGCAGATCCCTTTAGCTCCTTGGGTACTTTCTCTAGCTTCTCCATTGGGAGCCCTGTGATACATCCAATAGCTGACTGTGAACATCCACTCCTGTGTTTGCTAGGCCCCGGCATCGTCTCACAAGAGACAGCTATATTTGGGTCCTTTCAGCAAAATCTTGCTAGTGTATGCAATGGTGTCAGCGTTTAGAAGCTGATTATGGGATGGATCCCTGGATATGGCAGTCTCTAAATGGTCCATCCTTTCATCACAGCTACGAACTTTGTCTCTGTAACTCCTTCCCTGGGTGTTTTGTTCCCAATTCTAAGAAGGTGCACAGTGTCCACACTTTGGTCTTCATTCTTCTTGAGTTTCATGCGTTTATCAAATTGTATCTTATATCTTGGGTATCCTAAGTTTTGGGCTAATATCCACTTATCAGTGAATACATATTGTGTGAGTTATTTTGTGATTGTGTTACTTCACTCAAGATGATGCCCTCCAGGTCCTTCCATTTGGCTAGGAATTTCATAAATTCATTCTTTTTAATAGCTGAGTAGTACTCCATTGTGTAAATGTACCATAATTTCTGTATCCATTCCTCTGTTGAGGGACATCTGGTTTCTTTCCAGCTTCTGGCTATTATAAAGAGGGCTGCTATGAACATAGTGGAGCATGTGTCCTTTTTACCGGTTGGGACATCTTCTGGATATATGCCCAGGAGAGGTATTGCTGGATCCTCCGCTAGTACTATGTCCAATTTTCTGAGGAACCGCCAGACTGATTTCCAGAGTGGTTGTACAAGCTTGCAATCCCACCAACAATGGAGGAGTGTTCCTCTTTCTCCACATCCTTGCCAGCATCTGCTGTCACCTGAATTTTTGATCTTAGCCATTCTGACTGGTGTGAGGTGGAATCTCAGGGTTGTTTTGATTTGCATTTCCCTGATGATTAAGGATGTTGAACATTTTTTCAGGTGTTTCTCTGCCATTCGGTATTCCTCAGGTGAGAATTCTTTGTTCAGTTCTGAGCCCCATTTTTTAATGGGGTTATTTGACTTTCTGGAGTCCACCTTCTTGAGTTCTTTATATATATATTGGATATTAGTCCCTTATCTGATTTAGGATAGGTGAAGATCCTTTCCCAATCTGTTGGTGGTTTTTTTGTCTTATTGATGGTGTCTTTAGCCTTGCAGAAGCTTTGTAGTTTCATGAGGTCCCACTTGTCAATTCTCGATCTTACAGCACAAGCCATTACTGTTCTATTCAGGAATTTTTCCCCTGTGCCCATATCTTCAAGGCTTTTCCCCACTTTCTCCTCTATAAGTTTCAGTGTCTCTGGTTTTATGTGAAGTTCCTTGATCCACTTAGACTTGACCTTAGTACAAGGAGATAGGAATGGATCGATTCGCATTCTTCTACATGTTAACAACCAGTTGTGCCAGCACCATTTGTTGAAAATGCTGTCTTTCTTCCACTGGATGTTTTTAGCTCCCTTGTCGAAGATCAAGTGACCATAGGTGTGTGGGTTCATTTCTGGGTCTTCAATTCTATTCCATTGGTCTATTTGTCTGTCACTATACCAGTACCATGCAGTTTTTATCACAATTGCTCTGTAGTAGAGCTTTAGGTCCGGCATGGTGATTCCACCAGAGGTTCTTTTATCCTTGAGAAGAGTTTTTGCTATCCTAGGTTTTTTGTTATTCCAGATGAATTTGCAGATTGCACTTTCTAATTCGTTGAAGAATTGATTTGGAATTTTGATGGGGATTGCATTGAATCTGTAGATTGCTTTTGGCAAGATAGCCATTTTTACAATGTTGATCCTGCCAATCCATGAGCATGGGAGATCTTTCCATCTTCTGAGATCTTCTATAATTTCTTTCTTCAGAGACTTGAAGTTTTTATTATACAGATCTTTCACTTCCTTAGTTAGAGTCACGCCAAGATATTTTATATTATTTGTGACTATTGAGAAGGGTGTTGTTTCCCTAATTTCTTTCTCAGCCTGTTTATTCTTTGTGTAGAGAAAGGCCATTGATTTGTTTGAGTTAATTTTATATCCAGCTACTTCACCGAAGCTGTTTATCAGGCTTAGGAGTTCTCTGGTGGAATTTTTAGGGTCACTTATATATACTATCATATCATCTGCAAAGAGTGATATTTTGACTTCATCTTTTCCAATTTGTATCCCTTTGATCTCCTTTTGTTGTCGAATTGCTCTGGCTAGGACTTCAAGTACAATGTTGAATAGGTATGGAGAAAGTGGACAGCCTTGTCTAGTCCCTGATTTTAGAGGGATTGCTTCAAGCTTCTCACCATTTACTTTGATGTTGGCTACTGGTTTGCTGTAGATTGCTTTTATCATGTTTAGGTATGGGCTTTGAATTCCTGATCTTTCCAAGACTTTTATCATGAATGGGTGTTGGATCTTGTCAAATGCTTTTTCCGCATCTAACGAGATGACCATGTGGTTTTTGTCTTTGAGTTTGTTTATATACTGGATTACGTTGATGGATTTCCGTATATTGAACCATCCCTGCATCCCTGGGATGAAACCTACTTGGTCAGGATGGATGATTGTTTTGATGTGTTCTTGGATTCGGTTAGCAAGAACTTTATTGAGGATTTTTGCATCAATATTCATAAGGGATATTGGTCTGAAGTTTTCTATCTTTGTTGGGTCTTTTTGTGGTTTAGGTATCAGAGTAATTGTGGCTTCATAGAATGAGTTGGGTAGAGTACCTTCTGTTTCTATTTTGTGGAATAGTTTGTGAAGAACTGGGATTAGATCTTCTTTGAAGGTCTGATAGAACTCTGCACTAAACCCATCTGGTCCTGGGCTTTTTTTAGTTGGGAGACTATTAATGACTGCTTCTATTTCTTTGGGGGATATAGGGCTGTTTAGATCATTAACCTGATCTTGATTCAACTTTGGTACCTGGTATCTGTCTAGGAACTTCTCCATTTCATCCAGGTTCTCCAGTTTTGTTGAGTATAGCCTTTGGTAGAAGGATCTGATGGTGTTTTGGATGTCTTCAGGATCTGTTGTTATGTCTCCTTTTTCATTTCTGATTTTGTTAATTAGGATGCTTCCCTGTGCCCTCTAGTGAGTCTGGCTAAGGGTTTATCTATCTTGTTGATTTTCTCAAAGAACCAGCTCCTTGATTGGTTGATTCTTTGAATAGTTTTTCTTGTTTCCACTTGGTTGATTTCACCCCTGAGTTTGATTATTTCCTGCCGTCTACTCCTCTTGGGTGAATTTGCTTCCTTTTGTTCTAGTGCTTTTAGGTGTGTTGTCAAGCTGCTAATGTGTGCTCTCTCTAGTTTCCTTTTGGAGGCACTCAGAGCAATGAGTTTTCCTCTTAGAAATGCTTTCATTGCGTCCCATAAGTTTGGGTATGTTGTGGCTTCATTTTCATTGAACTCTAAAAAGTCCTTAATTTCTTTCTTTATTCCTTCCTTGACCAAGGTATCATTGAGAAGAGTGTTGTTCAGTTTCCACGTGAAGGTTGGCTTTCTATTATTTATTTTGTTATTGAAGATCAGCCTTAGTCCATGGTGATCTGATAGGATGCATGGGACAATTTCAATATTTTTGTATCTGTTGAGGCCTGCTTTGTGACCAATTATGTGGTCAATTTTGGAGAAGGTACCATGAGGTGCTGAGAAGAAGGTATATCCTTTTGTTTTAGGATAGAATGTTCTGTAGATATCTGCCAGATCCATTTGATTCATAATTTCTCTTAGTTTCACTGTGTCCCTGTTTAGTTTCTGTTTCCATGATCTGTCCATTGGTGAAAGTGGTGTGTTGAAGTCTCCCACTATTATTGTATGAGGTGCAATGTGTGCTTTGAGATTTACTAAAGTTTCTTTAATGAATGTGGCTGCCTTTGTATTTGGAGCATAGATATTCAGGATTGATAGTTCCTCTTGGAGGATTTTACCTTTGATGAGTATGAAGTGTCCCTCCCTGTCTTTTTTAATGACTTTGGGTTGGAAGTCAATCTTATCAGATATTAGAATGGCTACTCCATCTTGTTTCTTCATGCCATTTGCTTGGAAAATTGTTTTCCAGCCTTTCATTCTGAGGTAGTGTCTATCCTTTTCTCTGAGATGAGTTTCCTGTAAGCAGCAAAATGTTGGGTCTTGTTTGTGTAGCCAGTTTGTTAGTCTATGTCTTTTTATCGGGGAGTTGAGTCCATTGATATTAAGAGATATTAAGGAAAAGTAATTGTTGTTTCCTGTTATTATTGTTGTTAAAGTTGGCATTTTGTTCTTGTGGCTGTCTTCTTTTAGGTTTGTTGAGGGATTACCTTCTTGTTGTTTCTAGGGCGTGGTTCCTGTCCTTGTATTGGTTTTTTTCTGTTGTTATCCTTTGAAGGGCTGGATTCGTGGAGAGATAATGTGTGAATTTGGTTTTGTCGTGGAATACTTTGGTTTCTCCATCTATGTTAATTGAGAGTTTGGCTGGGTATAGTAGCCTGGGCTGGAATTTGTGTTCTTTTAGTGTCTGTATAACATCCGTCCAGGATCTTCTGGCTTTCATAGTCTCTGGTGAAAAATCTGGTGTAATTCTGATAGGCTTGCCTTTATATGTTACTTGGCCTTTTTCTCTTACTGCTTTTAGTATTCTCTTTATTTAGAGCATTTGTTGTTCTGATTATAATGTGTCGGGAGGTATTTCTTTTCTGGTCCAGTCTATTTGGAGTTCTGAGGCTTCTTGTATGTTCATGGGCATCTCTTTCTTTAGATTTGGGAAGTTTTCTTCTATAATTTTGTTGAAGATGTTTGCTGGTCCTTTGAGTTGAAAATCTTCATTCTCATCCACTCCTATTATCCGTAGGTTTGGTCTTTTCATTGTGTCCTGTATTTCTTGGATGTTTTGAGTTAGGATCTTTTTGCATTTTACATTTTCCTTGATTGTTGTGCCGATGTTCTCTATGGAATCTTCTGCACCTGAGATTCTCTCTTCCATCTCTTGTATTCTGTTGCTGATGCTCGTATCTATGGTTCCAGATTTCTTTCCTAGGGTTTCTATCTCCAGTGTTGCCTCATTTTGGGTTTTCTTTATTGTGTCTACTTCCCTTTTTAGTTCTAGTATGGTTTTGTTCATTTCCATCATCTGTTTGGATGTGTTTTCCTGTTTTTCTGTAAGGACTTCTACCTGTTTGATTATGTTATCCTGTTTTTCTTTAAGGATTTGTAACTCTTTAGCAGTGTTCTCCTGCAATTCTTTAAGGGATTTTTGTGCTTCCTCTTTATTGTCTTCTGCCTGTTTAGCAGTGTTCTCCTGCATTTCTTTAAGTGTGTTATTAAAGTCCTTCTTGAAGTCCTCTATCATCATCAGGAGATATGCTTTTAAATCCGTGTCTAGCTTTTCCGGTGTGTTGGGGTGCCCTGGACTGGGCAAAGTGGGGGTGCTGGGTTCTGATGATGGTGAGTGGTCTTGGTTTCTGTTAGTAAGATTATTACGTTTACCTTTCGCCATCTGGTAATCTCTGGGGATAGTTGTTATCGTTGTCACTGTTTAAAGATTGGAGCAGAAGCTGTGTTCCACTCACCAGAGTCCCAAAATCCTGCGGCGGGGGTCGTGGGTAGCTGGCGGGTGTCAGGCAACCCTGCGCTCCCGCTACCCCAGCGCTGATCCGGCCGGATGAGGCCTGTGGCCCTACTCAGGCCGGTTTCTGCTTCCCTAACTAATGCAGTCTCAGGTCCCGAGCACTTGGGTTGGAGCAGAAGCTGTGCTCCACTCACCAGAAGTCTTAAGATCCTGTGGCAGGTGTTGTGGGTAGCTGGCGAGTGTCAGCCGACCCTGCGCCCCAGCTGCCCTGGTGCTTTTCTGACCGGAAGAGGGTAGTGCTTTTTCAGGGTTTCTCACCATATTCCAGATCCTACTGTGTGATTTTCTCATATTTTTACTTTTTCTGTGTTTCTCATCATATTCCAAGTCCTACAGTGTGATTTTCTCATTTTTTGACTTTTTCAGGGTTTCTCATCATATTCCAAGTCCTAGACTGTGATTTTTCTAATTTTTCGACTTTTTCAGATTATATCACCATATTCCTTTTACTACAGTGTTGTTTCTCATTTTTTGACTTTTTCAAGGTTTCTCATCATATTCCAAGTCCTAGAGTGTGATTTTTCTAATTTTTCGACTTTTTCAGATTATATCACCATATTCCTTTTACTACAGTGTGATGTTTCTCATTTTTTGACTTTTTCAAGGTTTCTCACCATATTCCATGTCCTACAGTGTGATTTTCTCATTTTAAGACTTTTTCAGGGTTTGTCACCATATTCCAGGTACTACAGTGTAATTTTTTTATTTTAGACTTTTTCAGTGTTTCTCACCATATTCCAGGACCTACTGCGTGATTTTCTCATTTTTCGACTTTTTCAGGGTTTCTCACCATATTCCAGGTCCTACACTGTGATTTTCTCATTTTTCGACTTTTTCAGGGTTTTTCACTATATTGGAGGTCCTACAAGTGTGATTTTCTTATTTTTCGACTTTTTCAGGGTTTCTCATCATATTCGAGCTCCTACAGTGTATTATTCTCATTTTTTGACTTTTTCACGGTTTCTCATCATAATCCAAATCCTACAGTGTGATTTTCTCATTTTTGGAATTTTTCAGGGTTTCTTACCATATTCCAGTTTCTACAGTGTTATTTTTCTAATTTTCGACTTTTTCAGTGGTGCTCACCATATTCCATCTTCTACAGTGTGATTTTCTCATTTTTCGACTTTTTCAGGGTTTCTCATCATATTCCAAGTCCTACAGTGTGATTTTCTCACTTTTTGACTTTTTCAGGGTTTCTCATCATATTCCAAGTCCTACAGTGTGATTTTTTCATTTTTTGACTTTTTCAGGGTTTCTCATCATATTCCAAGTACTACAGTGTGATTTTTTCATTTTTTGACTTTTTCAGGTTTTCTCATCATATTCCAAGTCCTACAGTGTTATTTTCTCATTTTTTGACTTTTTCAGTGTTTCTCACCATATTCCAGGTCCTACAGTGTGATTTTCTCATTTTTTGACTTTTTCAGGGTTTCTCACCATATTGGAGGTTCTATAAGTGTGATTTTCATATTTTTCGACTTTTTCAGGGTTTCTCACCATATTCCAGCTTCTACAGTGTATTTTTCTCATTTTTTGACTTTTTCACGGTTTCTCATCATATTCTAAATCCTACAGTGTGATTTTCTCATTTTTGGAATTTTTCAGGGTTTCTCAACATATTGCAGGTACTACAAGTTTGATTTTCTTCTTTTTTGACTGTTTAAGTTTTTCTCACCATATTGCAGGTCCTACTGTGTGATTTTCTCATTTTGAGACTTTTTCAGTGTTTCTCACCATATTCCAGCTACTACAGTGTGATTTTCTCATTTTTCGACTTTTTCAGGGTTTCTCATCATATTCCAATCCTAGAGTGTGATTTTTCTAATTTTTCGACTTTTTCAGAGTTTCTCACCATATTCCAGGTTCTACATTGTTATTTTTCTAATTTTTGACTTTTTCAGGGTTGCTCACCATATTCCATCTTCTACAGTGAGATTTTCTCATTTTTCGACTTTTTCAGGGTTTCTCATCATATTCCAAGTCCTACAGTGTGATTTTCTCATTTTTTGACTTTTTCAGGGTTTCTCATCATATTCCAAGTCCTACAGTGTGATTTTCTCATTTTTTGACTTTTTCAGGGTTTCTCACCATATTCCAGGTCCTACAGTGTGATTTTCTCTTTTTTTAACTTTTCAGGGTTTCTTACCGTATTCCAGGTTCTACATTGTCATTTTCTCATTTTTTGAATATTTCAGGTTTTCTCAACATATTCCAGGTCCTACACTGTCATTTTCTAATTTGCGACTTTTTCAGAGTTTCTCACCATATTCCATGTACTACAGTGTGATTTTTCTCATTTTTTGACTTTTTCAGGGTTTCTCACCATATTCCAAGTCCTACAGGGTGATTTTCTCATTTTTTGACTTTTTCAGAGTTTCTCACCATATTCGAAGTCCTACAGTGTGATTTTCTCATTTTTGGACTTTTTCAGGTTTTCTCATCATATTCCAAGTCCTAGAGTGTGATTTTCTCCTTTTTGAATTTTTCATGTTTTCTCACCATATTCCAGGTCCTACAGTGTGATTTTTCTCTTTTTTTGACTTTTACGGGTTTCTCATCATATTCCAAGTCCTACAGTGTGATTTTCTCATTTTTTGACTTTTTCAGGGTTTCTCACCATATTCCAGGTCCTACAGTGTGATTTTCTCTTTTTTTAACTTTTCAGGGTTTCTCACCATATTCCAAGTCATTCAGTGTGATACCTCATTTTTTGACTTTTTCAGAATTTCTCACCCTATTGGAGGTCCTAAAAGTGTGAATTTCTTATTTTTTGACTTTTTCAGGGTTTCTCACCATATTCCAGCTCCTTCAGTGTATTTTTCTCATTTTTTGACTATTTCAGGGTTTCTCACCATATTGCAGATATGACAAATTTGATTTTCTTATTTTTCGACTGCTTCAGGGTTTCTCACCATATTCCAGGTCCTACTGTGTGATTTTCTCATTTTTAGACTTTTTCAGTGTTTACTCACCATATTCAAGGTACTACAGTGTTATTTTCTCATTTTTTGACTTTTTCTGGTTTTCTCATCATATTCCAATTCCTACAGTGTGATTTTCTCTTTTTTCGACTTTTAAAGAGTTTCTCAACATATTCCAGGTCCACCAGTGTAATTTTCTCATGTTTTGACTTTTTCAGTGTTTCTCACCATATTGCAGGTCCTACAAGTGTGAATTTCTCATTTTTCGACTTTTTCAGAGTTACTCACCATATTCCAGGTCCTACAGTGTGATTTTCCCATTTTAATATTTTTCAGTGTTTTTCACCATATTCCAGGTCCTACTGCCTGATTTTCTCATGTTTTTGACTTTTTCAGAGTTTCTCACCATATTCCAAGTCCTACAGTGTGATTTTCTCATTTTTTGACATTTTCAGGGTTTCTCATCTTATTCTAAGTCCTAGAGTGTGATTTTTCTAATTTTTCGACTTTTTCAGATTATATCACCATATTCCTTGTACTACAGTGTGATGTTTCTCATTTTTTGACTTTTTCAATGTTTCTCACCATATTCCATGTCCTACAGTGTGATTTTCTCATTTTTAGATTTTTTTCAGGGTTTGTAACCATATTCAAGGTACTACAGTGTGATTTTCTTATTTTATTCTTTTTCAGTGTTTCTCAGAAAATTCCAGGACCCACTGCGTTATTTTCTCATTTTTCGGCTTTTTCAGGGTTTCTCACCATATTCCAGGTCCTACAATGTGATTTTCTCATTTTTCGACTTTTTCATGGTTTTTCACCATATTGGAGGTCCTACAAGTGTGATTTTCTTATTTTTCGACTTTTTCAGTGTTTCTCATCATATTCCAAGTCCTAGAGTGTAATTTTTCTAATTTTTCGACTTTTTCAGTGTTTCTCACCATTTTCCAGGTTCTACATTGTGATTTTTCTCATTTTTTGAATTTTTCAGTGTTTCTCACCATATTCGATCTTCTACAGTTTGAATTACTCATTTTTCGACTTTTTCAGGGTTTTCTCATCATATTCCAAGTCCTACAGTGTGATTTTATCATTTTTTGACATTTTCAGGGTTTCTCACCATATTCCAAGTCCTACAGTGTGATTTTCTCATTTTTCGACTTTTTCAGGGTTTCTCACTATATTGCAGGTCCTACAAGTGTGAATTTCTTATTTTTTGACTTTTTCAGGGTTTCTCACCATATTCCAGCTCCTACAGTGTATTTTTTCATTTTTTGTCTTTTTCACGGTTTCTCATCTTATTCCAAGTACTATATTGGGATTTTCTCATTTTTTGACTTTTTCAGGGTTTCTCTCCATATTGCAGGTACTACAAGTTTGATTTTCTTATTTTTCGATCTTTCAGGTTTTTCTTACCATATTCCAGGTCCTACTGTTTGATTTTCTCATTTTTAGACTTTTTCAGGGTTTCTCACCATATTCCAGGTACTACAGTGTGATTTTCTCATTTTCTGACTTTTTCAGGGTTTCTCATCATATTCCAAGTCCTAGAGTGTGATTTTCTCTTTTTTCGACTATTTCAGAGTTTCTCACCATATTCCAGGTCCTACAGTGTGATTTCTTATTTTAAGACTTTTTCAGGGTTTCTCAACATATTCCAGATACTACAGTGTGATTTTCTCATTTTTTGACTTTTTCAGGGTTTCTCATCATATTCCAAGTCCTACAGTGTGATTTTCTCATTTTTGGAAATTTTCAGGGTTTCTCAACATATTCCAAGTCCTAGAGTGTGATATTTCTATTTTTTCGACTTTTTCAGAGTTTCTCACCATATTCCAGTTTCTACAGTGTTATTTTTCTAATTTTCGACTTTTTCAGATTTGCTCACCATATTCCATCTTCTACAGTGTGATTTTCTCATTTTTCGACTTTTTCAGGGTTTCTCATCATATTCCAAGTCCTACAGTGTGATTTTCTCATTTTTTGACTTTTTCAGGGTTTCTCATCATATTCCAAGTCCTACAGTGTGATTTTCTCATTTTTTGACTTTTTCAGGTTTTCTCATCATATTCCAAGTCCTACAGTGTTATTTTCTCATTTTTTGATTTTTTCAGTGTTTCTCACCATATTCCAGGTCCTACAGTGTGATTTTCTCATTTTTTGACTTTTTCAGGGTTTCTCACCATATTGGAGGTTCTACAAGTGTGATTTTCTTATTTTTCGACTTTTTCAAGGTTTCTCACCATATTCCAACTTCTACAGTGTATTGTTCTCATTTTTTGACTTTTTCACGGTTTCTCATCATATTCTAAATCCTGCAGTCTGATTTTCTCATTTTTGGAATTTTTCAGGGTTTCTCAACATATTGCAGGTACTACAAGTTTGATTTTCTTATTTTTTGAC
The DNA here is from genome assembly GCF_978045245.1 of Mus caroli. NCBI lineage: Eukaryota > Metazoa > Chordata > Mammalia > Rodentia > Muridae > Mus > Mus caroli. Next base: position 15,979 of record NW_028227815.1, on the reverse strand, counting down.
TGTTTAAGTGTTTCTCACCATATTGCAGGTCCTACTGTGTGATTTTCTCATTTTGAGACTTTTTCAGTGTTTCTCACCATATTCCAGCTACTACAGTGTGATTTTCTCATTTTTGACTTTTTCAGGGTTTCTCATCATATTCCAAGTCCTAAAGTGTGATTTTTCTAATTTTTCGACTTTTTCAGAGTTTCTCACCATATTCCAGGTTTTACAGTGTTATTTTTCTAATTTTTGACTTTTTCAGGGTTGCTCACCATATTCCATCTTCTACAGTGTGATTTTCTCATTTTTCGACTTTTTCAGGGTTTCTCATCATATTCCAAGTCCTACAGTGTGATTTTCTCATTTTTTGACTTTTTCAGGGTTTGTCACCATATTCCAGGTACTACAGTGTGATTTTCTTATTTTAGACTTTTTCAGTGTTTCTGAACAAATTCCAGGACCTACTGCGTGATTTTCTCATTTTTCGACTTTTTCAGGGTTTCTCATCATATTCCAGCTCCTACAGTGTATTATTCTCATTTTTTGACTTTTTCACGGTTTCTCATCATATTCCAAATCCTACAGTGTGATTTTCTCATTTTTGAATTTTTCAGGGTTTCTCAACATATTGCAGGTACTACAAGTTTGATTTTCTTATTTTTCGACTTTTTCAGTGTTTCTTACCATATTGCAGGTCCTACTGTGTGATTTTCTCATTTTGAGACTTTTTCAGTGTTTATCACCATATTCCAGCTACTACAGTGTGATTTTCTCATTTTTCGACTTTTTCAGGGTTTCTCATCATATTCCAAGTCCTTGAGAATGATTTTTCTAATTTTTCGCCTTTTTCAGAGTTTCTCACCATATTCCAGGGTCCACAGTGTGATTTTTCTCATTTTTTGACTTTTTCAGGATTGCTCACAATATTCCATCTTCTACAGTGTGATTTTCTCAGTTTTTGAGTTTTTCAGGGTGTCTCACCATATTCCAAGTCCTACAGTGTGATTTTCTCATTTTTCGACTTTTTCAGGATTTCTCACCATATTGCAGGTCCTACAAGTGTTAATTTCTTATTTTTTGACTTTTTCAGGGTTTCTCATCATATTCCAAGTCCTAGAGAGTGATTTTTCTAATTTTTCGCCTTTTTCAGAGTTTCTCACCATATTCCAGTTTCCACAGTGTGATTTTTCTCATTTTTTGAATTTTTCAGGATTGCTCACCATATTCCATCTTCTACAGTGTGATTTTCTCATTTTTTGAGTTTTTCAGGGTGTCTCACCATATTCCAAGTCCTACAGTGTGATTTTCTCATTTTTCGACTTTTTCAGGGTTTCTCACCATATTGCAGGTCCTACAAGTGTTAATTTCTCATTTTTTGACTTTTTCAGGGTTTCTCACCATATTGCAGATATGACAAATTTGATTTTCTTAATTTTCGACTGCTTCAGGGTTTCTCACCATATTCCAGGTCCTACTGTGTGATTTTCTCATTTTTAGACTTTTTCAGTGTTTTCTCACCATATTCAAGGTACTACAGTGTTATTTTCTCATTTTTTGACTTTTTCAGGTTTTCTCATCATATTCCATGTCCTAGAGGGTGATTTTCTGTTTTTTCGACTTTTATAGTGTTTCTCAACATATTCCAGGTCCACCAGTGTAATTTTCTCATTTTTTGACTTTTTCAGTGTTTCTCACCATATTGCAGGTCCTACAAGTGTGAATTTCTCATTTTTCGACTTTTTCAGAGTTACTCACCATATTCCAGGTCCTACAGTGTGATTTTCTCATTTTAAGACTTTTTCAGGGTTTCTCACCATATTCCAGGTCCTACTGTGTGATTTTCTCATTTTTAGACTTTTTCAGTGTTTTCTCACCATATTCAAGGTACTACAGTGTTATTTTCTCATTTTTTGACTTTTTCAGGTTTTCTCATCATATTCCATGTCCTAGAGGGTGATTTTCTGTTTTTTCGACTTTTATAGTGTTTCTCAACATATTCCAGGTCCACCAGTGTAATTTTCTCATTTTTTGACTTTTTCAGTTTTTCTCACCATATTGCAGGTCCTACAAGTGTGAATTTCTCATTTTTTGACTTTTTCAGAATTACTCACCATATTCCTGGTCCTACAGTGTAATTTTCTCATTTTAAGATTTTTCAGTGTTTCTCACCATATTGCAGGTCCTACTGTGTGATTTTCTCATTTTTTGACTTTTTCAGGGTTTCTCATCTTATTCCAAGTCCTAGAGTGTGATTTTTCTAATTTTTCGACTTTTTCAGATTATATCACCATATTCCTTTTACTACAGTGTGATGTTTCTCATTTTTTGACTTTTTCAAGGTTTCTCACCATATTCCATGTCCTACAGTGTGATTTTCTCATTTTAAGACTTTTTCAGGGTTTGTCACCATATTCCAGGTACTACAGTGTAATTTTTTTATTTTAGACTTTTTCAGTGTTTCTCACCATATTCCAGGACCTACTGCGTGATTTTCTCATTTTTCGACTTTTTCAGGGTTTCTCACCATATTCCAGGTCCTACACTGTGATTTTCTCATTTTTCGACTTTTTCAGGGTTTTTCACTATATTGGAGGTCCTACAAGTGTGATTTTCTTATTTTTCGACTTTTTCAGGGTTTCTCATCATATTCGAGCTCCTACAGTGTATTATTCTCATTTTTTGACTTTTTCACGGTTTCTCATCATAATCCAAATCCTACAGTGTGATTTTCTCATTTTTGGAATTTTTCAGGGTTTCTTACCATATTCCAGTTTCTACAGTGTTATTTTTCTAATTTTCGACTTTTTCAGTGGTGCTCACCATATTCCATCTTCTACAGTGTGATTTTCTCATTTTTCGACTTTTTCAGGGTTTCTCATCATATTCCAAGTCCTACAGTGTGATTTTCTCATTTTTTGACTTTTTCAGGGTTTCTCATCATATTCCAAGTCCTACAGTGTGATTTTTTCATTTTTTGACTTTTTCAGGGTTTCTCATCATATTCCAAGTACTACAGTGTGATTTTTTCATTTTTTGACTTTTTCAGGTTTTCTCATCATATTCCAAGTCCTACAGTGTTATTTTCTCATTTTTTGACTTTTTCAGTGTTTCTCACCATATTCCAGGTCCTACAGTGTGATTTTCTCATTTTTTGACTTTTTCAGGGTTTCTCACCATATTGGAGGTTCTATAAGTGTGATTTTCATATTTTTCGACTTTTTCAGGGTTTCTCACCATATTCCAGCTTCTACAGTGTATTTTTCTCATTTTTTGACTTTTTCACGGTTTCTCATCATATTCTAAATCCTACAGTGTGATTTTCTCATTTTTGGAATTTTTCAGGGTTTCTCAACATATTGCAGGTACTACAAGTTTGATTTTCTTCTTTTTTGACTGTTTAAGTTTTTCTCACCATATTGCAGGTCCTACTGTGTGATTTTCTCATTTTGAGACTTTTTCAGTGTTTCTCACCATATTCCAGCTACTACAGTGTGATTTTCTCATTTTTCGACTTTTTCAGGGTTTCTCATCATATTCCAATCCTAGAGTGTGATTTTTCTAATTTTTCGACTTTTTCAGAGTTTCTCACCATATTCCAGGTTCTACATTGTTATTTTTCTAATTTTTGACTTTTTCAGGGTTGCTCACCATATTCCATCTTCTACAGTGAGATTTTCTCATTTTTCGACTTTTTCAGGGTTTCTCATCATATTCCAAGTCCTACAGTGTGATTTTCTCATTTTTTGACTTTTTCAGGGTTTCTCATCATATTCCAAGTCCTACAGTGTGATTTTCTCATTTTTTGACTTTTTCAGGGTTTCTCACCATATTCCAGGTCCTACAGTGTGATTTTCTCTTTTTTTAACTTTTCAGGGTTTCTTACCGTATTCCAGGTTCTACATTGTCATTTTCTCATTTTTTGAATATTTCAGGTTTTCTCAACATATTCCAGGTCCTACACTGTCATTTTCTAATTTGCGACTTTTTCAGAGTTTCTCACCATATTCCATGTACTACAGTGTGATTTTTCTCATTTTTTGACTTTTTCAGGGTTTCTCACCATATTCCAAGTCCTACAGGGTGATTTTCTCATTTTTTGACTTTTTCAGAGTTTCTCACCATATTCGAAGTCCTACAGTGTGATTTTCTCATTTTTGGACTTTTTCAGGTTTTCTCATCATATTCCAAGTCCTAGAGTGTGATTTTCTCCTTTTTGAATTTTTCATGTTTTCTCACCATATTCCAGGTCCTACAGTGTGATTTTTCTCTTTTTTTGACTTTTACGGGTTTCTCATCATATTCCAAGTCCTACAGTGTGATTTTCTCATTTTTTGACTTTTTCAGGGTTTCTCACCATATTCCAGGTCCTACAGTGTGATTTTCTCTTTTTTTAACTTTTCAGGGTTTCTCACCATATTCCAAGTCATTCAGTGTGATACCTCATTTTTTGACTTTTTCAGAATTTCTCACCCTATTGGAGGTCCTAAAAGTGTGAATTTCTTATTTTTTGACTTTTTCAGGGTTTCTCACCATATTCCAGCTCCTTCAGTGTATTTTTCTCATTTTTTGACTATTTCAGGGTTTCTCACCATATTGCAGATATGACAAATTTGATTTTCTTATTTTTCGACTGCTTCAGGGTTTCTCACCATATTCCAGGTCCTACTGTGTGATTTTCTCATTTTTAGACTTTTTCAGTGTTTACTCACCATATTCAAGGTACTACAGTGTTATTTTCTCATTTTTTGACTTTTTCTGGTTTTCTCATCATATTCCAATTCCTACAGTGTGATTTTCTCTTTTTTCGACTTTTAAAGAGTTTCTCAACATATTCCAGGTCCACCAGTGTAATTTTCTCATGTTTTGACTTTTTCAGTGTTTCTCACCATATTGCAGGTCCTACAAGTGTGAATTTCTCATTTTTCGACTTTTTCAGAGTTACTCACCATATTCCAGGTCCTACAGTGTGATTTTCCCATTTTAATATTTTTCAGTGTTTTTCACCATATTCCAGGTCCTACTGCCTGATTTTCTCATGTTTTTGACTTTTTCAGAGTTTCTCACCATATTCCAAGTCCTACAGTGTGATTTTCTCATTTTTTGACATTTTCAGGGTTTCTCATCTTATTCTAAGTCCTAGAGTGTGATTTTTCTAATTTTTCGACTTTTTCAGATTATATCACCATATTCCTTGTACTACAGTGTGATGTTTCTCATTTTTTGACTTTTTCAAAGTTTCTCACCATATTCCATGTCCTACAGTGTGATTTTCTCATTTTTAGATTTTTTTCAGGGTTTGTAACCATATTCAAGGTACTACAGTGTGATTTTCTTATTTTATTCTTTTTCAGTGTTTCTCAGAAAATTCCAGGACCCACTGCGTTATTTTCTCATTTTTCGGCTTTTTCAGGGTTTCTCACCATATTCCAGGTCCTACAATGTGATTTTCTCATTTTTCGACTTTTTCATGGTTTTTCACCATATTGGAGGTCCTACAAGTGTGATTTTCTTATTTTTCGACTTTTTCAGTGTTTCTCATCATATTCCAAGTCCTAGAGTGTAATTTTTCTAATTTTTCGACTTTTTCAGTGTTTCTCACCATTTTCCAGGTTCTACATTGTGATTTTTCTCATTTTTTGAATTTTTCAGGGTTTCTCACCATATTCGATCTTCTACAGATTGAATTACTCATTTTTCGACTTTTTCAGGGTTTCTCATCTTATTCCAAGTCCTACAGTGTGATTTTATCATTTTTTGACATTTTCAGGGTTTCTCACCATATTCCAAGTCCTACAGTGTGATTTTCTCATTTTCAGACTTTTTCAGGGTTTCTCACTATATTGCAGGTCCTACAAGTGTGAATTTCTTATTTTTTGACTTTTTCAGGGTTTCTCACCATATTCCAGCTCCTACAGTGTATTTTTCCATTTTTGGTCTTTTTCACGGTTTCTCATCTTATTCCAAGTACTATAATGGGATTTTCTCATTTTTTGACTTTTTCAGGGTTTCTCTCCATATTGCAGGTACTACAAGTTTGATTTTCTTACTTTCCGATCTTTCAGGTTTTCTTACCATATTCCAGGTCCTACTGTTTGATTTTCTCATTTTTAGACTTTTTCAGGGTTTCTCACCATATTCCAGGTACTACAGTGTGATTTTCTCATTTTCTGACTTTTTCAGGGTTTCTCATCATATTCCAAGTCCTACAGTGTGATTTTCTCATTTTTGGAAATTTTCAGGGTTTCTCAACATATTCCAAGTCCTAGAGTGTGATATTTCTATTTTTTCGACTTTTTCAGAGTTTCTCACCATATTCCAGTTTCTACAGTGTTATTTTTCTAATTTTCGACTTTTTCAGATTTGCTCGCCATATTCCATCTTCTACAGTGTGATTTTCTCATTTTTCGACTTTTTCAGGGTTTCTCATCATATTCCAAGTCCTACAGTGTGATTTTCTCATTTTTTGACTTTTTCAGGGTTTCTCATCATATTCCAAGTCCTACAGTGTGATTTTCTCATTTTTTGACTTTTTCAGGTTTTCTCATCATATTCCAAGTCCTACAGTGTTATTTTCTCATTTTTTGATTTTTTCAGTGTTTCTCACCATATTCCAGGTCCTACAGTGTGATTTTCTCATCTTTTGACTTTTTCAGGGTTTCTCACCATATTGGAGGTTCTACAAGTGTGATTTTCTTATTTTTCGACTTTTTCAAGGTTTCTCACCATATTCCAACTTCTACAGTGTATTGTTCTCATTTTTTGACTTTTTCACGGTTTCTCATCATATTCTAAATCCTGCAGTCTGATTTTCTCATTTTTGGAATTTTTCAGGGTTTCTCAACATATTGCAGGTACTACAAGTTTGATTTTCTTATTTTTTGACTGTTTAAGTGTTTCTCACCATATTGCAGGTCCTACTGTGTGATTTTCTCATTTTGAGACTTTTTCAGTGTTTCTCACCATATTCCAGCTACTACAGTGTGATTTTCTCATTTTTTGACTTTTTCAGGGTTTCTCATCATATTCCAAGTCCTAGAGTGTGATTTTTCTAATTTTTCGACTTTTTCAGAGTTTCTCACCATATTCCAGGTTTTACAGTGTTATTTTTCTAATTTTTGACTTTTTCAGGGTTGCTCACCATATTCCATCTTCTACAGTGTGATTTTCTCATTTTTCGACTTTTTCAGGGTTTCTCATCATATTCCAAGTCCTACAGTGTGATTTTCTCATTTTTTGACTTTTTCAGGGTTTGTCACCATATTCCAGGTACTACAGTGTGATTTTCTTATTTTAGACTTTTTCAGTGTTTCTGAACAAATTCCAGGACCTACTGCGTGATTTTCTCATTTTTCGACTTTTTCAGGGTTTCTCATCATATTCCAGCTCCTACAGTGTATTATTCTCATTTTTTGACTTTTTCACGGTTTCTCATCATATTCCAAATCCTACAGTGTGATTTTCTCATTTTTGGAATTTTTCAGGGTTTCTCAACATATTGCAGGTACTACAAGTTTGATTTTCTTATTTTTCGACTTTTTCAGTGTTTCTTACCATATTGCAGGTCCTACTGTGTGATTTTCTCATTTTGAGACTTTTTCAGTGTTTATCACCATATTCCAGCTACTACAGTGTGATTTTCTCATTTTTCGACTTTTTCAGGGTTTCTCATCATATTCCAAGTCCTTGAGAATGATTTTTCTAATTTTTCGCCTTTTTCAGAGTTTCTCACCATATTCCAGGGTCCACAGTGTGATTTTTCTCATTTTTTGACTTTTTCAGGATTGCTCACAATATTCCATCTTCTACAGTGTGATTTTCTCAGTTTTTGAGTTTTTCAGGGTGTCTCACCATATTCCAAGTCCTACAGTGTGATTTTCTCATTTTTCGACTTTTTCAGGATTTCTCACCATATTGCAGGTCCTACAAGTGTTAATTTCTTATTTTTTGACTTTTCCAGGGTTTCTCATCATATTCCAAGTCCTAGAGAGTGATTTTTCTAATTTTTCGCCTTTTTCAGAATTTCTCACCATATTCCAGTTTCCACAGTGCGATTTTTCTCATTTTTTGAATTTTTCAGGATTGCTCACCATATTCCATCTTCTACAGTGTGATTTTCTCATTTTTTGAGTTTTTCAGGGTGTCTCACCATATTCCAAGTCCTACAGTGTGATTTTCTCATTTTTCGACTTTTTCAGGGTTTCTCACCATATTGCAGGTCCTACAAGTGTTAATTTCTCATTTTTTGACTTTTTCAGGGTTTCTCACCATATTGCAGATATGACAAATTTGATTTTCTTAATTTTCGACTGCTTCAGGGTTTCTCACCATATTCCAGGTCCTCCTGTGTGATTTTCTCATTTTTAGACTTTTTCAGTGTTTTTTCACCATATTCAAGGTACTACAGTGTTATTTTCTCATTTTTTGACTTTTTCAGGTTTTCTCATCATATTCCATGTCCTAGAGGGTGATTTTCTGTTTTTTCGACTTTTATAGTGTTTCTCAACATATTCCAGGTCCACCAGTGTAATTTTCTCATTTTTTGACTTTTTCAGTGTTTCTCACCATATTGCAGGTCCTACAAGTGTGAATTTCTCATTTTTCGACTTTTTCAGAGTTACTCACCATATTCCAGGTCCTACAGTGTGATTTTCTCATTTTAAGACTTTTTCAGGGTTTCTCACCATATTCCAGGTCCTACTGTGTGATTTTCTCATTTTTAGACTTTTTCAGTGTTTTCTCACCATATTCAAGGTACTACAGTGTTATTTTCTCATTTTTTGACTTTTTCAGGTTTTCTCATCATATTCCATGTCCTAGAGGGTGATTTTCTGTTTTTTCGACTTTTATAGTGTTTCTCAACATATTCCAGGTCCACCAGTGTAATTTTCTCATTTTTTGACTTTTTCAGTTTTTCTCACCATATTGCAGGTCCTACAAGTGTGAATTTCTCATTTTTTGACTTTTTCAGAATTACTCACCATATTCCTGGTCCTACAGTGTAATTTTCTCATTTTAAGATTTTTCAGTGTTTCTCACCATATTGCAGGTCCTACTGTGTGATTTTCTCATTTTTTGACTTTTTCAGGGTTTCTCATCTTATTCCAAGTCCTAGAGTGTGATTTTTCTAATTTTTCGACTTTTTCAGATTATATCATTATATTCCTTTTACTACAGTGTGATGTTTCTCATTTTTTGACTTTTTCAAGGTTTCTCACCATATTCCATGTCCTACAGTGTGATTTTCTCATTTTAAGACTTTTTCAGGGTTTGTCACCATATTCCAGGTACTACAGTGTAATTTTTTTATTTTAGACTTTTTCAGTGTTTCTCACCATATTCCAGGACCTACTGCGTGATTTTCTCATTTTTCGACTTTTTCAGGGTTTCTCACCATATTCCAGGTCCTACACTGTGATTTTCTCATTTTTCGACTTTTTCAGGGTTTTTCACTATATTGGAGGTCCTACAAGTGTGATTTTCTTATTTTTCGACTTTTTCAGGGTTTCTCATCATATTCGAGCTCCTACAGTGTATTATTCTCATTTTTTGACTTTTTCACGGTTTCTCATCATAATCCAAATCCTACAGTGTGATTTTCTCATTTTTGGAATTTTTCAGGGTTTCTTACCATATTCCAGTTTCTACAGTGTTATTTTTCTAATTTTCGACTTTTTCAGTGGTGCTCACCATATTCCATCTTCTACAGTGTGATTTTCTCATTTTTCGACTTTTTCAGGGTTTCTCATCATATTCCAAGTCCTACAGTGTGATTTTCTCATTTTTTGACTTTTTCAGGGTTTCTCATCATATTCCAAGTCCTACAGTGTGATTTTTTCATTTTTTGACTTTTTCAGGGTTTCTCATCATATTCCAAGTACTACAGTGTGATTTTCTCATTTTTTGACTTTTTCAGGTTTTCTCATCATATTCCAAGTCCTACAGTGTTATTTTCTCATTTTTTGACTTTTTCAGTGTTTCTCACCATATTCCAGGTCCTACAGTGTGATTTTCTCATTTTTTGACTTTTTCAGGGTTTCTCACCATATTGGAGGTTCTATAAGTGTGATTTTCATATTTTTCGGCTTTTTCAGGGTTTCTCACCATATTCCAGCTTCTACAGTGTATTTTTCTCATTTTTTGACTTTTTCACGGTTTCTCATCATATTCTAAATCCTACAGTGTGATTTTCTCATTTTTGGAATTTTTCAGGGTTTCTCAACATATTGCAGGTACTACAAGTTTGATTTTCTTCTTTTTTGACTGTTTAAGTTTTTCTCACCATATTGCAGGTCCTACTGTGTGATTTTCTCATTTTGAGACTTTTTCAGTGTTTCTCACCATATTCCAGCTACTACAGTGTGATTTTCTCATTTTTCGACTTTTTCAGGGTTTCTCATCATATTCCAATCCTAGAGTGTGATTTTTCTAATTTTTCGACTTTTTCAGAGTTTCTCACCATATTCCAGGTTCTACATTGTTATTTTTCTAATTTTTGACTTTTTCAGGGTTGCTCACCATATTCCATCTTCTACAGTGAGATTTTCTCATTTTTCGACTTTTTCAGGGTTTCTCATCATATTCCAAGTCCTACAGTGTGATTTTCTCATTTTTTGACTTTTTCAGGGTTTCTCATCATATTCCAAGTCCTACAGTGTGATTTTCTCATTTTTTGACTTTTTCAGGGTTTCTCACCATATTCCAGGTCCTACAGTGTGATTTTCTCTTTTTTTAACTTTTCAGGGTTTCTTACCGTATTCCAGGTTCTACATTGTCATTTTCTCATTTTTTGAATATTTCAGGTTTTCTCAACATATTCCAGGTCCTACACTGTCATTTTCTAATTTGCGACTTTTTCAGAGTTTCTCACCATATTCCATGTACTACAGTGTGATTTTTCTCATTTTTTGACTTTTTCAGGGTTTCTCACCATATTCCAAGTCCTACAGGGTGATTTTCTCATTTTTTGACTTTTTCAGAGTTTCTCACCATATTCGAAGTCCTACAGTGTGATTTTCTCATTTTTGGACTTTTTCAGGTTTTCTCATCATATTCCAAGTCCTAGAGTGTGATTTTCTCCTTTTTGAATTTTTCATGTTTTCTCACCATATTCCAGGTCCTACAGTGTGATTTTTCTCTTTTTTTGACTTTTACGGGTTTCTCATCATATTCCAAGTCCTACAGTGTGATTTTCTCATTTTTTGACTTTTTCAGGGTTTCTCACCATATTCCAGGTCCTACAGTGTGATTTTCTCTTTTTTTAACTTTTCAGGGTTTCTCACCATATTCCAAGTCATTCAGTGTGATACCTCATTTTTTGACTTTTTCAGAATTTCTCACCCTATTGGAGGTCCTAAAAGTGTGAATTTCTTATTTTTTGACTTTTTCAGGGTTTCTCACCATATTCCAGCTCCTTCAGTGTATTTTTCTCATTTTTTGACTATTTCAGGGTTTCTCACCATATTGCAGATATGACAAATTTGATTTTCTTATTTTTCGACTGCTTCAGGGTTTCTCACCATATTCCAGGTCCTACTGTGTGATTTTCTCATTTTTAGACTTTTTCAGTGTTTACTCACCATATTCAAGGTACTACAGTGTTATTTTCTCATTTTTTGACTTTTTCTGGTTTTCTCATCATATTCCAATTCCTACAGTGTGATTTTCTCTTTTTTCGACTTTTAAAGAGTTTCTCAACATATTCCAGGTCCACCAGTGTAATTTTCTCATGTTTTGACTTTTTCAGTGTTTCTCACCATATTGCAGGTCCTACAAGTGTGAATTTCTCATTTTTCGACTTTTTCAGAGTTACTCACCATATTCCAGGTCCTACAGTGTGATTTTCCCATTTTAATATTTTTCAGTGTTTTTCACCATATTCCAGGTCCTACTGCCTGATTTTCTCATGTTTTTGACTTTTTCAGAGTTTCTCACCATATTCCAAGTCCTACAGTGTGATTTTCTCATTTTTTGACATTTTCAGGGTTTCTCATCTTATTCTAAGTCCTAGAGTGTGATTTTTCTAATTTTTCGACTTTTTCAGATTATATCACCATATTCCTTGTACTACAGTGTGATGTTTCTCATTTTTTGACTTTTTCAATGTTTCTCACCATATTCCATGTCCTACAGTGTGATTTTCTCATTTTTAGATTTTTTTCAGGGTTTGTAACCATATTCAAGGTACTACAGTGTGATTTTCTTATTTTATTCTTTTTCAGTGTTTCTCAGAAAATTCCAGGACCCACTGCGTTATTTTCTCATTTTTCGGCTTTTTCAGGATTTCTCACCATATTCCAGGTCCTACAATGTGATTTTCTCATTTTTCGACTTTTTCATGGTTTTTCACCATATTGGAGGTCCTACAAGTGTGATTTTCTTATTTTTCGACTTTTTCAGTGTTTCTCATCATATTCCAAGTCCTAGAGTGTAATTTTTCTAATTTTTCGACTTTTTCAGTGTTTCTCACCATTTTCCAGGTTCTACATTGTGATTTTTCTCATTTTTTGAATTTTTCAGTGTTTCTCACCATATTCGATCTTCTACAGTTTGAATTACTCATTTTTCGACTTTTTCAGGGTTTCTCATCATATTCCAAGTCCTACAGTGTGATTTTATCATTTTTTGACATTTTCAGGGTTTCTCACCATATTCCAAGTCCTACAGTGTGATTTTCTCATTTTTCGACTTTTTCAGGGTTTCTCACTATATTGCAGGTCCTACAAGTGTGAATTTCTTATTTTTTGACTTTTTCAGGGTTTCTCACCATATTCCAGCTCCTACAGTGTATTTTTTCATTTTTTGTCTTTTTCACGGTTTCTCATCTTATTCCAAGTACTATATTGGGATTTTCTCATTTTTTGACTTTTTCAGGGTTTCTCTCCATATTGCAGGTACTACAAGTTTGATTTTCTTATTTTTCGATCTTTCAGGTTTTCTTACCATATTCCAGGTCCTACTGTTTGATTTTCTCCTTTTTAGACTTTTTCAGGGTTTCTCACCATATTCCAGGTACTACAGTGTGATTTTCTCATTTTCTGACTTTTTCAGGGTTTCTCATCATATTCCAAGTCCTAGAGTGTGATTTTCTCTTTTTTCGACTATTTCAGAGTTTCTCACCATATTCCAGGTCCTACAGTGTGATTTTCTTATTTTAAGACTTTTTCAGGGTTTCTCAACATATTCCAGATACTACAGTGTGATTTTCTCATTTTTTGACTTTTTCAGGGTTTCTCATCATATTCCAAGTCCTACAGTGTGATTTTCTCATTTTTGGAAATTTTCAGGGTTTCTCAACATATTCCAAGTCCTAGAGTGTGATATTTCTATTTTTTCGACTTTTTCAGAGTTTCTCACCATATTCCAGTTTCTACAGTGTTATTTTTCTAATTTTCGACTTTTTCAGATTTGCTCGCCATATTCCATCTTCTACAGTGTGATTTTCTCATTTTTCGACTTTTTCAGGGTTTCTCATCATATTCCAAGTCCTACAGTGTGATTTTCTCATTTTTTGACTTTTTCAGGGTTTCTCATCATATTCCAAGTCCTTCAGTGTGATTTTCTCATTTTTTGACTTTTTCAGGTTTTCTCATCATATTCCAAGTCCTACAGTGTTATTTTCTCATTTTTTGATTTTTTCAGTGTTTCTCACCATATTCCAGGTCCTACAGTGTGATTTTCTCATTTTTTGACTTTTTCAGGGTTTCTCACCATATTGGAGGTTCTACAAGTGTGATTTTCTTATTTTTCGACTTTTTCAAGGTTTCTCACCATATTCCAACTTCTACAGTGTATTGTTCTCATTTTTTGACTTTTTCACGGTTTCTCATCATATTCTAAATCCTGCAGTCTGATTTTCTCATTTTTGGAATTTTTCAGGGTTTCTCAACATATTGCAGGTACTACAAGTTTGATTTTCTTATTTTTTGACTGTTTAAGTGTTTCTCACCATATTGCAGGTCCTACTGTGTGATTTTCTCATTTTGAGACTTTTTCAGTGTTTCTCACCATATTCCAGCTACTACAGTGTGATTTTCTCATTTTTTGACTTTTTCAGGGTTTCTCATCATATTCCAAGTCCTAGAGTGTGATTTTTCTAATTTTTCGACTTTTTCAGAGTTTCTCACCATATTCCAGGTTTTACAGTGTTATTTTTCTAATTTTTGACTTTTTCAGGGTTGCTCACCATATTCCATCTTCTACAGTGTGATTTTCTCATTTTTCGACTTTTTCAGGGTTTCTCATCATATTCCAAGTCCTACAGTGTGATTTTCTCATTTTTTGACTTTTTCAGGGTTTGTCACCATATTCCAGGTACTACAGTGTGATTTTCTTATTTTAGACTTTTTCAGTGTTTCTGAACAAATTCCAGGACCTACTGCGTGATTTTCTCATTTTTCGACTTTTTCAGGGTTTCTCATCATATTCCAGCTCCTACAGTGTATTATTCTCATTTTTTGACTTTTTCACGGTTTCTCATCATATTCCAAATCCTACAGTGTGATTTTCTCATTTTTGGAATTTTTCAGGGTTTCTCAACATATTGCAGGTACTACAAGTTTGATTTTCTTATTTTTCGACTTTTTCAGTGTTTCTTACCATATTGCAGGTCCTACTGTGTGATTTTCTCATTTTGAGACTTTTTCAGTGTTTATCACCATATTCCAGCTACTACAGTGTGATTTTCTCATTTTTCGACTTTTTCAGGGTTTCTCATCATATTCCAAGTCCTTGAGAATGATTTTTCTAATTTTTCGCCTTTTTCAGAGTTTCTCACCATATTCCAGGGTCCACAGTGTGATTTTTCTCATTTTTTGACTTTTTCAGGATTGCTCACAATATTCCATCTTCTACAGTGTGATTTTCTCAGTTTTTGAGTTTTTCAGGGTGTCTCACCATATTCCAAGTCCTACAGTGTGATTTTCTCATTTTTCGACTTTTTCAGGATTTCTCACCATATTGCAGGTCCTACAAGTGTTAATTTCTTATTTTTTGACTTTTTCAGGGTTTCTCATCATATTCCAAGTCCTAGAGAGTGATTTTTCTAATTTTTCGCCTTTTTCAGAATTTCTCACCATATTCCAGTTTCCACAGTGCGATTTTTCTCATTTTTTGAATTTTTCAGGATTGCTCACCATATTCCATCTTCTACAGTGTGATTTTCTCATTTTTTGAGTTTTTCAGGGTGTCTCACCATATTCCAAGTCCTACAGTGTGATTTTCTCATTTTTCGACTTTTTCAGGGTTTCTCACCATATTGCAGGTCCTACAAGTGTTAATTTCTCATTTTTTGACTTTTTCAGGGTTTCTCACCATATTGCAGATATGACAAATTTGATTTTCTTAATTTTCGACTGCTTCAGGGTTTCTCACCATATTCCAGGTCCTCCTGTGTGATTTTCTCATTTTTAGACTTTTTCAGTGTTTTTTCACCATATTCAAGGTACTACAGTGTTATTTTCTCATTTTTTGACTTTTTCAGGTTTTCTCATCATATTCCATGTCCTAGAGGGTGATTTTCTGTTTTTTCGACTTTTATAGTGTTTCTCAACATATTCCAGGTCCACCAGTGTAATTTTCTCATTTTTTGACTTTTTCAGTGTTTCTCACCATATTGCAGGTCCTACAAGTGTGAATTTCTCATTTTTCGACTTTTTCAGAGTTACTCACCATATTCCAGGTCCTACAGTGTGATTTTCTCATTTTAAGACTTTTTCAGGGTTTCTCACCATATTCCAGGTCCTACTGTGTGATTTTCTCATTTTTAGACTTTTTCAGTGTTTTCTCACCATATTCAAGGTACTACAGTGTTATTTTCTCATTTTTTGACTTTTTCAGGTTTTCTCATCATATTCCATGTCCTAGAGGGTGATTTTCTGTTTTTTCGACTTTTATAGTGTTTCTCAACATATTCCAGGTCCACCAGTGTAATTTTCTCATTTTTTGACTTTTTCAGTTTTTCTCACCATATTGCAGGTCCTACAAGTGTGAATTTCTCATT